>NC_073302.1:229491202-229776202 GCF_027595985.1 Sorex araneus
TCTCTCTTTCTTTCTCTCTCCCTCTCTTTCTTTCTTTCTTTCTTTCTCTCTTTCTTTCTCTCTCTCTCTTTCTTTTTCTTTCTTTCTCTCTCTCTTTCTTTCTTTCTTTCTTTCTTTCCTATCTTTCTTTCATTTCTTTCTTTCTCTTTCTCTCTTCCTTCATTTCTTTCTTTCTTTCTTTCTTTCTTTCTTTCTTTCTTTCTTTCTTTCTTTCTTTCTTTCTTTCTTTCTTTCTTTCTCTCTTTCTTTCATTTCTTTCTTTCTCCCTTCCTTCCTTCCTTCCTTCCTTCCTTCCTTCCTTCCTTCCTTCCTTCCTTCCTTCCTTCCTTCCTTCCTTCTTTCTTTCTTTCTTTCTTTCTTTCTCTTTCTTTCTCTTTTTCTTTTTCTTTCTTTCTTTCTCTATCTTTCTTTCTTTCTCTCTTTCTCTCTTCCTTCATTTCTTTTTTCTTTCTCTCTCTTTCTCTATCTTTCTTTCTTTTTCTCTTTCTCTCTCTCTCTCTTTCTTTCTTTCTCTCTTTCTTTCTCTCTCTTTCTTTCTTTCTTTCTTTCTTTCTTTCTTTCTTTCTTTCTTTCTTTCTTTCTTTCTTTCTTTCTTTCTTTCTTTCTTTCTTTCTTTCTTTCTTTCTTTCTTTCTTTCTTTCTTTCTTTCTCACACCTGGCAATGCACAGAGGTCATTCCTGGCTCTGCACTCTGGAGTTAACTCTGGCGCTGCTCAGGGGGCCATACGGGATGCTGGAAATCGAACCCGGGTCGGCCGCGTGCAAGGCAAATGCCCTATTCACTCTGCTATCACTCCAGCCCCATAAATGGTGTTTTCTTTTATGGAATTCTTTGTCTACACGGGATGCTTGTAGTAAGAGCTCTTTAGAAAAACCTTCACTCAATTCTTGTTAAACCTGCTGTGAACACCTCTGCTACATTTACTCAAAATTTCTATTTTCAGGGTTCAGAGACCTGCCACTGGAAACATCACCTTCAGTAGCAGTGTTATTAAAATATTATGGCTATAAAATAAGATTGAATTGGCATACTGAGAAAACTACAGTACAATCAAGACCACTTCTTTATTAGATCACAAATAAAACTGAAAGTCACAGTAACTTTAAAGGTCAGACTAATACCCTGTGATATATGATGCTTTATAGTTTTAGCATCTTTGAGGTAATTTGTCTTTATTGTTACTCCCCTGTAAAGATGAAACTAAGATGTTTGATCACAGAGCTAGGTGGTGGATTTTTGTTTTCTATCCCCAAATAATAATATCTAACATCTTACTGAGAAAGTGCTATGTCCCTGACACTGAATTGGACACTTTATATATTTCATCTTTGATCCAGAAGACAATTCTGAAAGGAAATATTTTTGTTATTAATTTGCTTAATTATCTTGGTTTTGGATTGGAGCGATAGCACAGTGGGTAGGACATTTGCCTTGCATGCAGCCGACCGGGGTTCTATTCCCCCGTCCTTCTCAGAGAGCCCAGAAAGCTACCGAGAGTATCTCGCCCACACAGCAGAGTCTGGCAAGCTACCTGTGGCGTATTCAATATGCCAACAACAGTAACAACAAGTCTCACAACGGAGACATTACTGGTGCCCGCTTGAGTAAATCGATGAACAATGGGACAACCGTGCTATACAGTGCCACACAGTGCTATCTTGGTTTCAGGGCTACAACCACTGGTGCTCAGGGGTTTCACTTAAGCTCTCCACTCATGAATTACTCCTGGAGGTGCTCAGGGGTTGAACCCAGGTCGGCTTCATGCAAGGCAAGTACTCTATCCGCTGTACTGTCTCTCTGGCATCTAGTTATCAACTTGTGAAGGAAATTAGAACCCAGATAATTTTTTTTAAATTTATTTATTTTTAATTAGAGAATCACCGTGAGGGTACAGTTACAGATTTATACACTTTTGTGCTTATACTTCCCTCATACAAAGTTTGGGAACCCATCCCTTCACCAGTGCCCATTCTCCACCACCCGTAAACCCAGTGTCCCTCCCACCCTCCCCAATCCCATCTCCCCCCCACCCCACCCTGCCACTGTGGCAAGGCATTCCCTTCTGTTTTCTCTCTCTAATTAGCTGTTGTGGTTTGCAATAAAGGTGTTGAGTGGCCGCTGTGCTCAGTCTCTAGCCCTCATTCAGCCCGCAACTCCCTTCCCCCACATGGCCTTCGACTACAATGTAGTTGGTGATCGCTTCTTGAGTTGACCTTTCCCCGGAACGTGAGGCCAGCCTCGAAGCCATGGAGTCAACCTCCTGGTACTTATTTCTACAGTTCTTGGGTGTTAGTCTCCCACTCTGTTATCCTATATACCATAGATGAGTGCAATCTTTCTATGTCTGTCTCTCTCTTTCTGACTCATTTCACTCAGCATGAAACTTTTCATGCCCATCCACTTAACTACAAAATTCTTGACCTCCTTTTTTCTAACAGCTGCATAGTATTCCATTGTATAGATGTACCAAAGTTTCCTCAACCAGTCATCCGTTCTGGGGCATTCGGGTTTTTTCCAGATTCTGGCTATTGTAAACAGTGCTGCGATGAACATACATGTGCAGATGTTGTTTCGATTGTACTTTTTTGCCTCTCTGGGATATATTCCCAGCAGTGGTATTACTGAAACCCAGATAATTTTGACTTGTAAATTCTTCAAAGGTCTTTCACCTCTACCATTTCCTAGATTTTCCTAGGGAAAATATAAATGCATTTCCATTATGCAGAGCTAAGCAACATATAGGAAAATAAACAGCAAAGATTTGGAGAATTCCCCCAAAATGGTGGACAATGTTCCCAACATGTCATCTACAAATGAGCCCATTATGAGTTTTATTGGCAAAGCCTATTATGTGTGTGTGAATTCTCAAAGAACAGTTAATATTACCACAGTCTATTTGCTTTCAGGAAATCAGCATGTTTTTCTGAAATGAAACATTCTTGCCCAGATTCAAGTCTTGCTAAGTAAAAGACAAATGAGAAAGAGAAAGGCTGAATAGATTAGCTAAAGATTAATTTTTCCCAAGGTTACTTCAAAGATTACTTTTTGTTGACTTGAGTCTTTGTATCTGAAAAATACAAAGTATTTGAAAAAAAATACATAGTATTTGAAAAAAATCAACTTAGGACTGAACATTTTCTGAATTCATGTTCCTTTTCTGGTAATTGGATCTTCTCTTGTTCTAGACCAGGACCTTGTTCTAGACTTTCCTAGTTCCTATAAATGCATAGATTAGTTTACAAGGCAATATTCACAACACATTGCGGGTGATAGAGAAGCAGATCATAAAACTGGGAAGCATAGAGCATCATAAAATTACTCAAATCCTACTCCCCCTCTCTTAGGGACTTTCATTGCCACTATGAGAGTGAATAGTGTGACATTATGGGCAAAGGCATAGGGAAAATTACCCCATGGATGGATACTAGTTGTCTCTTAATGAAGACAAAGTACCTCTGATAGATTTACAAGATCTGGGTGTTATTCTATGATTCACATGGTCCCGAGTATTTAACTAGCATTTAATTACATTCAATCAGATGTAAGTTTCATAGGGAAACTTACATCTATTAGTCCTCACTGACTAATAGTGCCAGTACCAGTTAACTAAATGTAAGCACTCAGCTCCCATTTCTGTTACCACCAACCTGTCCAGGTAACTTGTCAAAGTCTAGAAGAGTATATTCATCTTCAACTCTCCAGTGACTTAAAGCCAGAAGGAGGTAAAACCAGGAAATAAACTCTGATGCTCAAGTCCCAGATGCTCCTCCCCAACAAGATTGTGCTGGGACTGGAAGTAAGTGCACACCGAGAAATCTCCATAGTATGAGGCCAGTCTCTTCTAGCTAAGTCACCTCACCCAAGCCACCATGCCAGTTTGATGATCTCAGCACAGATCTGGGGTCAAGTAAATGACCTACAGTTAATTAGAATTTAACTGTATAAAATTGGATATTAATAGGTTGGAAACTTGCTGCAAGTGGTGGAGGGGGGAGGGCAGTTAGGGTACTCTCAGTCCACGATGAGAGTGATAGCTAGAAATGATCACCCTGGACAAGAACTAAGTGCTGAAAGGAGGCAAAGGGATAAAGATGGCAACCTCTCAGTACCTGTATTGCAAAACTTAATGCCCAAAAGCAAAGAAAGAAAAAGCCAGTGTGTGTGTGTGTGTGTGTGTGTGTGTGTGTGTGAGAGAGAGAGAGAGAGAGAGAGTGCCTGCCACAGAGACAGGCTGGGGTAGGGGGCATGGTGGGAGGGAAACTAGGTACATGGTGGTGGGAAATGTATACTGGTGAAGGGAAGGGTATTGGAACATTATATGGCTGGAACCCAATCATGAACAACAGTGTAACTCTGTATATCATGGCGATTCAATAAAAATTAATTAAAATACACATAGCCCTCCCCAAAAAAGAGTCATTCTCTTTCTCTAATTCTATTCTCCATATCCTTTGTTGGGTTTTTCCACCATAGGAAGAAATATAAAAGGCATAAAGGAAAGTGTAAATAAAAAAGATCTCATGATCTAATTATACCCAAATTAGTGGTGTTTATATAGCATATTTTTTTCTAGTCTGCTAATACACATTTCTTTTAGAAATGGAGATAATGCGGGGCTGGAGCAATAGCACAGCGGGTAGGGCGTTTGCTTTGCACGTGGCCGACCTGGGTTCGATTCCCAGCATCCAATATGGTCCCTTGAGCACCGCCAGGGATAATTCCTGAGTACAGAGCCACGAGTGAACCCTGTGCATCGCCAGGTGTGACCCAAAAAGAAAAAAAATAGAAAAAGAAATGGAAATAATGCTCTCTGTAAAAATAACATGCAATGTCTAAGTGTTTTTATGTTATTTTGATAACAACACTACTGTATCTTTATAGACTAATGATAAAAAATGTCCATATGTTCAATATAAAATGAAATTATCATAGACTTAAACAGTTCTTTAGACTTTTTCTTTTTACCTATTTTATCTTTCTGTTTGTTTGTTTTCTGGCCATACCCAAGAGTGCTAAGGGCGCACTCTTGACTTTTTGCTCAGGGATCACGCCTGGTGGGGCTCAGGGGATGCTGCGTGGTGCCAGGGATCAAAACCTGGTTGGCTGTACGCAGAGTAAACGCCCTACCCCACTATTTCTCCAGCCCCAGGTTTGTTGTTTCTTATTATTATCTTTTTTTAAAATTTGAATCAGTGAAATACAAAGTTATAAAGATATTTATGATTAAGTTTCAGGTATAAATAGTTCCAAAACCAATAGTTTCACTAGTGTCCACTACAAATGTTCCCAATTTCCTCATCTTCCAGCCTGCCTCTGTATCGAGCACTTCCCCCCGCCCCCACATTGTCCTGGTGTTACCTTCCTAAACCGATCCCCCTTTAGACTCACCTCAGTGGCAATCTTCATACTGAAGACCAGTTCTCCTACAATTTGTTTCTATTGTCACTGGGCATTTGATATTCCCTTACAAGTTTTCTTTATATCCCACATATGAAAAAGATCATTCTGAGTCTGTTCCTCTCTCTCTAATTAATTTCACTCAACATGATACTCTCCAGATCCATCCATATTGCAGAAAACTCAGAGCTAGGAAGATGCATTATGATTATCCTTTGATATATGTCATTTTCTTTTTTTTTGGTTTTTGGGTCACATGGGTTACTGCTGGCTCTTCACTCAGGAATCACCCCTAGCGGTGCTCAGGGGACCATATGGGATGCTGGGATTAGAACCCGGGTCGGCCGCGTGCAAGGCAAACGCCCTACCCACTGTGCTATCGCTCCAGCCCCGATATATGTCATTCTTGATTGTGTGAGGTGATATCTCATTGTCATTTTGGTTTGCATTTCCCTGAAAATCAGTGATGCTGAGCATTTTGTGTGTGTGTGTGTGTCTGTTTGTCATCTGCATGTCTTCTTTGGAAAAGTGTCTGTGTATCTCATCATTAAAATTTTTTTAAGTACTATTGTTGAATGTGAGAACATTTTATATAGCTCATTTTCAGATTATGATGTGTGAATATTTCTCCCATTCAATACAATGTCATTTTATCTTAATAATTGTCTTTCACAGTGCAAAGATTTTTAATTTGATGTAATCCCATTTAGTTTTACTTTTATTTTCCCTAACAATAAAATTGAATCACTAAAGATAGCATGAAAATATTAAGTCCGTTTTCTTTATTTTATGGACTCATACTTAAGTCTTTAATCCTCTTTGAGTTATGGTGTGAAATCAGGGTTCAATTGCTTTTACATGTTGCTAATCAGTTGCCTAGATATGGCTAATCAGATTTGTGGAAGAGGATCTCTGTCCTCCATTTTATGCTTTTGGTTTCTCTGTCATAAACTAAATGTCCATATATGTGAGTTTATCTCTGGGTTCCCAAATTTATTGCATTTGTTTGAGTACCGGCTTTCATTCCAGTGCTACACTGTTTTGATTATAGAATAGTTTAAATCTATGTAACACAATGCCTTCTGTCTTCTTTAGTCTCAGGGTTGTTTTGGCTATTATGGTTTCATAAAAGTATTAGTAGTATTTGTTCTATGTCCTTGAAATTGTCGTTGGAATTTTGATAGGAATTTCATTGAATCTGATAATACTTTAGGTAAAATGATAATTTTAATAATGTCAATTATCTCATTTCACAAAAAAGATATATCTTTTTATTATATTTTTGTAATAGTAACAAAGCTTTTATTTCCCTCATTGATTGCTAGTTTCTCTACTCTTTTCATTGAATTTTCTTAGTTTGTTCTTGGCCACACCCAGCGGTGCTCAAGAATTACTCTTGGAGCTGTATTCAGGGAATCACTCCTTTCGGGCTTGGGGGACTTTATGGAATTCTGGGAATCATACATTGGTTGGCTGCATGCAAGGTAAGTGCCCTACCCACTGTACTATCTCTCTGGTCCCTTATGTGCAATTTCAAATGGATTTATCTTAGGATTTCTTTCTTTTCTTCTTCACTGTTTTCATGTAGAAATGCAACAGATTTTTATATGATTTTTGTTGCCTGCCACTTTTCTGTATGTGTTAATTTCATACAATATTTTTGTGACTTCTATAGGTTTTTCTACATAATTTATTACTTTGCCTATAACAGTGGTAGTTTTACTTCTTCTTTACCAACTTAAATCAATTTTATTTCTTTACCTTGCTCAATAGCTATAGCTATAGTTATTCTCTCCAATACTATAGTGAATAACAGTTGTAAGAGTGGGTCTTTTTGTCTTGTGCCTGCTTTTAGAAAAAAAATTAGTTTTTTTACTATGAGCATGATGTTAACTATGGGATTGTTGTATATTGCCCCTAAAATATTAAAGTAAGTTATTTCTTATGGGGGACATACCAGTAATTCTCAATGGTTATACCTGGTTGTGTGCTCAGGAGTGATACCTGATGATGCTCAAGGGATCACAGGTAGTGCCAGGGATTGAACTGGGTCAGCTGCATATAAGGCAAGATCCTTATTTTGTACCATTTATCCAGCCCTCACGGTAAATTCCTTTTCTCCCCATTTTGTTGAGTCTTTGAAAATCATAAATGGATATTGACTCTTGTCTTTCCTGGTGGTATTTGGGGAATCATGTGGTACCAGAGATTGAATCCAGACCTCTAGCATGCAAAGGATGAACACTACCCCTCTGAGACGTCTATCAAACTCCTGCTTTTTAAAGTGCAATATCATTTTTTGTGTAATCCAATTTTTATTATTATCCTTCCTTCTACTAATTCTGAGATTCATCTTCTTTCCCTCCCCTCCCCTCCCCTCCCCTCCCCTTCCCTCCCCTCCCGTCCCCTCCCCTTCCCTCCCCTCCCGTCCCCTCCCCTCCCCTCCCCTCCCATTCCCTTCCCTTCCCTTCCCTTCCCTTGTGTGCTTGCTTTTGGAGGCCATAAGAATGGTATTCAAGGCTTACTACTGGCTCTGGCTCAGAGATTATTCCTGGTTAGCACCATATGTGATGCCAGAGATTGAACTCAGGTTAGCCACAAGCAAAATACTATCACGACAGGCCCCCATTTGTTTTTCTTTTTACTATTTCCTTACGATGTGAAATTATATTATTTATTCAAGCCTTATTTGTGATGTAAGTCTATTTCTCACATTTATCTTGTTTGTTTTCATGAATTCTTTTATTTCTTTTTAAATTTCTTTATTGACCCAATAGTTTTTAGTAGTATGTTACATAATCTTCAGATATTTGTATTTTTCCTAGGTTTCTTTTATGAATAACTTCTACTTTCATAATATTTTGACCTGAAAAGATACTTGATATGCTTTTAATTTTCATGACTTTGACATTTATTTTGTGTCACCAAAGGTGGCCTATTTTGGAGAAAGTTCCATCTACTCTGGAAAAGAGTGTGTATTTGGCTTTTGGGTAGTAGACATGCCTGAAAATAATGATTAAGTCTAATCTTCTAGCTTCTTATGAAAGGCTGTTGGTGCGCCAAGATGCCATGCTGTTGTTGCACAGATCTGCAGGTGTGGGAAATCGTCCCTTTAACTATGACCTCAAGGTCAGGATAACCCCTAGGGCAAAAACGGCTTTGGTCTTTAGAATATAAACTGGCAACAAAAATGTGGCCAAGAAAGAATAGAATAAAATAGTAGAGGGCAACATGGGCAAAATTTGAAAAATTCCACAATGAGCACAAGTTTGTTGTGTCTTCTATTTCCTTCATGGCAGACTCAGTGGTCGGAGGGAACTTGATGATGTCATAATAGTCAAGCTTGTTTCTTCTGGGGGCACACTTCCGGCCACCTTTTCAGCAAAGCAGTCCTTTGGGCCTTGAGAAGGTGGCTGCTCTGCAGATCTTTTTGTGCTGTGGAAGACTTTCCGTGCTGCTTTCTTAGCCTTCAAAACTTTGTCTTTGCCTTCAGCTTTGGAAGGGGCAGGGGCTTCCTTCTTGGCTTTCTGCACCATCTTTGTCAGAAATCCTACTGAATTTTGATGTGCTTACTATCCTTAATGTCTCTGGGAATTTAAACAAAAATGCCCCTGTTGGAACAAGTGGTGGGGAAGCAACATTGTATTATTGAATAAATGGTCAGCCTGTGCACACACTTTCCCTAAGGCTTGGAAAGTCCATGTGCTTGTCTTCTCATGTGTTAGGCTCATTCTCTGTGACTGACTCACACAGAACAACGGTTGAAGATGTCAATCCGACTGGCATTTGACATACAGGTTACTTAGAAACCTATGTGTGACTGTGCATATATTGGGGGGGCTGGGCTGAAGAAGAGATTGGGGTGGGGGTGTGGAGAGAGCACAGACGGTAGAAGGTAGGGCATTTGGCTTGCACTTAACCAACCTTCGTTCATCCTCTGCATTCCTTCTGGTCTCCCTGGGTTCAATCCCCCACATCCCATATGGTCTCCTGAGCACTTCCAGAAATGATTTACTGAGCGCACAGGAGAAACCCCAGAGCATCACTGGGCCTAGCCCCCTCCCCCAATAAAACAAACAAAAAAAAGAAAGATTAGGGTCTCAGTCCCAGAGCATGTCCTCCAGTATTGACTGGGATTATATCAGTGAAAGTCCCAGAGTGTTAGGGGCTCTCTACTGACTGTGCCTTGAGAAGTCTGCAGGGCACTTCTTTCCCTTCCAAGTTTTTCTTTCCCTTCCAATTTTAACTTAGGAGCTATGATTTATAATGGTCTTAATAGCAGTGTTTCAGGTATTAAAAATCTATAACACCACAATGGCACATCCACCACCAGAATTCCAGAATCTCTCCACCAGTGTCTCTGGTGGAAAAAGTCTCCCATTCCCCCTTGGTAATTCCAGTTTGCAGGTACTTTTTGAGGTTGGCATCTAGGCCAACCTGGATACTGTTGGATGTGGAGTAGGAGGAGCCCTGTCTGGCTTAGCTTCAACAAATCACTCGGCCCTCTGTATCTCAGCCTTTAGTCCGGGCTGGGTGGGTCTCACTTCATGACCTTGTCCACGGGTGTTTCTCATTTAAAGAGGGATCAAAGATGGTGTCTCTCAGAGGTCAGGCAAAAGGTTGCCAAAGGTCAAGGCTGACTAAAATCTGGTTAGAACCTGAATATCTTGCCGTCTATGGTCTTTCGCTATACTCCCACTTTGGAGTTCTAAGAGTCGAATTGCAGGGTGTGATGCTTTTAATATACACCTCGCAGACACACCTATGCAAGGGCAAAGTTTGTCAGGAACATGCAAATTAGTATATATAAATCATGAAAATTAGTGTACAAGTTACTATGCAAAGTCTGCATTAGGGAATGCTCCCTGATATAATCACTGCTCCAACCAATTGCCAATTCTCTAGGAGAGATTGTGCACCTTAGCCTTGGATTCTGGGCTGTTGCTGGCTGTTCTCATCTGGCTTCCTCTTCCCAGGAGGCCATCTCAATTGCCCTGTATCCTTTCCAGTGAGTCCTCAGGATTTTTATTAATTTCAGGTGTAGATTTTGCCAGATCATGGGAGAGTACTACAGAGACTCCCTGTTCAGTAGTCTTGGCTCTGCTCCTGTGGCTTTCTCTTTTTACAATATTTTAAAGAATTTCTCTTATTATAGGATAGTTAAGAATCTTATTACAGGAAGTCAAGAATTAGATTAAAATCATTCTGCATAATATATTTTGTTCACAAAGCTAACTTTTAGTTGTTTACTTAAAACAAATGATCAGGAAAATAATTTAGTGGTCAAAAATAGAAATTTTATAAAATCTTGGTATTTATTGCCAAACACTTCAAAGTACATATATGAGTGCTGGGTACCATTTTCAATGGGAAGAAAATAATGGTATCATTTTAATTTTCACTTGGCTCTCAGGGTTTAGAAATCTGATTTATTTATCTTTCTTGTCATACATTAAGTTGATTGAGCCTCTAAACTGTGCACAGAATGGGTGTGACACCCGATGAATTTCCTACTAAGATGGCAGTGGCTAGAGGAGTTGAAAAGCAGATATTCCTGTCTACACTACCAAACACATCTATCCTGGAGTTGTGCGTGCTTCTCCCCCTGAATCATAAGCAAGTCTACCTAAGATTTTTCTTTTAAGCTACCAAAAATTTTCTTGTCAAAGTTACTGTCTGATAATTATCTTTCTATAATTTCAGCCATATTTATCTTTGGAGTTATTGTTAGAGTTGATGAAGAAACAGGGTAAGATTTTTACAAAAACATGTCACACCCTTTCTGGATTGACTACCTTTCAGTTTAATGGTGAAGAAACAGGAAAAGGAAGGCAAGTCAATGGCATATTGTGAGTAGAGAATAATGAGGAAACTTGATAAATGTACTTCAGCACTTCATTTTTTAAAAACTATGTTTGTGGCAGGCTGGTAAAATGGAATTTAGATAGTTCTAAATGTTGTTTTAAATGGAGAATATAGTGTAAAGAGAAGCAATGTTTCAACACATATACTTAATGCAGTGTCCTGAATTGGTTTTCTTTCTTCCATTTTTATTTTTAGAAAATATACTTTTTTCAAGAACATACAGGAAAAATAGTTCTTCTAGTCTAAGGCATAACAAAACTACATGACAATTTTTATGTTGTTATTTGAAAGTGCTTTCTAAGGTTATATCTGGGTTCTGCTGCAAAAAAAAAAATCAAACTAACATCCTGTCTTCCAAGCAAACATTAGTCCTGTTCAATCATTTTATGATGACTGAAATCATGAAAGAACTAAATTCTTTGATGCTCACATAAAACCTGCCAACCTGAAAAAGGTAGAGCATGCTGCAGTGGCCAATTGTGCAGAATTCTTAGTTGCATTTTGCTTTAAAGAAGTATAATTTACATGCAACAAAATACACACATTTTAAGTATATATTTTGTTGAATCTTGGAAAAGGTGTGCATCCTTTAGCCACAAGCCAGCCCCATTCCATATACCTGTGCTTTCACAGCCAATGAAAGCTACCTACCCCTGGTGACTACTTGTTTAATTTGTCATGGAGACTAGTTATGCCTGTTCTAAAGCTTCGTGTAAATGTGAGCAGGCTCTGTGAGCTCTTTGTGTCTGGCTCTTTTGCTCTCTACCTGTCTTTGAGTCATCTATGCCATTGTGTATTTGTCAGGAGTTCATCCTTTTTATTGCCGGAAAGGATAAAGTTTCCATTGTCTATCCATAATCAACAACAAAGACTTTTTTGTTCCTTCACTTTATGATACCTATAAATAAAGATTCTTTGAAAATTTTTGTGCAAGTCTGTGAAAATATATTTTATGTCTATTTCTAGGAATACAGTTGGTGAATCATATTACTCCATATTTGATTTTTCTACCATATGGCCAACCTGTTTTCCAGTGTGGTTGTTCCATCTTATATTCTTGATATGAGAGTTTAAGTTGCTCAATATATTTGCAATATTTTTTATTTCTGTTCATTTGGTTTTGGGGCCTCCCAAATGATCTTTATGGAGGTCTAGGGTTTATTTTCAGTGATTCTAGGCCAATGACCAAGCACTACAGACATTTTTTTAAATGTAAGTGGTTTGTATTTTCAGTTGAACATATTTGTCTTCTATTTTCATAGGATTAATTCTTTTTTAAATTTATTTTATTCTTTAATTAGTGAGTCACCATGAAGGTACAGATACATATTCACACATTTTCAAGCTTGTTTTCCCCTCATACAATGTTCGCAAACACATCCCTCCACCAGTGCCCATTCTCCACCACCAATAAACCCAGTATCCCTCCCCCCCATCCCATCTCCCCCTCAGCCCACCCTGCCTCTCTGGCAGGGTATTCCCTTTTGATCTCTCTCTCTCTCTCCAATTGGGTGTTGTGGTTTGCAATAGGGGCATTGAGTGGCTATCGTGTTCAGTCTCTAGAATGCTTTCAGCACGCATCTCCCTTCCCGTGTGGGATCTCCAACCACATTTTACTTAGTGTTCCCTTCTCTATCTGAGCTGCCTTTTTCCCCAGCATGTGAGACCAGCTTCCAAGCCATGGAGCCAACCTACTGGTACTTATTTCTACTATTCTTGGATATTAGTCTCCTACCCTGTTATTTTAAATTCCACAGATGAGTGCAATCTTTCTATGTCTGTCTCTCTCTTTCTGACTCATTTCACTTAGCATGATACTTTCCATGTTGATCCACTTATATGCAAAGTTGAGGACTTCATTTTTTCTAACAGCTGCATAGTATTCCATTGTATAGATGTGCCAGAGTTTCTTTAACCAGTCATCTGTTCTCGGGCACTCGGGTTTTTTCCAGATTCTGGCTATTTTTCTGGGGAAAATAGTTTCAGTTGAAAATGCAAAACTGGTTGAAAGGATTTTGAGTTAGTCTGGTTTTGTATTGGAAAGGTATGGACAAATTTCATTTTAAGAGATCAGTTTACCTTCTTTTTCTCTCTGCAGAGCAAAGAGACTGACCTAGGAAAGTACTGAGAACCTCCTAATGCTTTCTCTTCTCGCCTGTCTGAACAAACATACCGCTATTCCCACATGTGTTTGAAAAATCAATGCAGCAATCCTGGAAAGTTATTGGGAAACCAAAGTGCATTGTGTTGTTTTGCTTGGTGTTCCCACTGAGACCAAGAATCTTTATGGCTCACATAAGGAACTTCACGGAATAAAAATGAGACCTTGGCTTCAAAGTGTCTAGGGATGGACCTTTGATTCAACTCTATTTGTTTTGGAAGAAAAAAAGAGAGATGTTTGCATTTGGGCCAACTAGAATGGATTCCTGTGGTAAAGCCAATCGCGTGTTAGGTGTTCAGTCTTGTCTTGCTTATCTGCTAACTTGCTCCATCCCAGCGATTTACCTGACTCAGGGAGATAAACACTAAATCTAATTCTAACCCTAACTCCTGATGCTGGTCATAGCCCTTAAACTAACTAAAACCCTAAGCCTGGTCCCTTAATCTTGCCTAATCCTAACATGTGTCATGGTGTCTCCACAAAGGAAGGAGCCCTGAAATGGGCCAGCCACGAGCTATTTTTTTCGATGAACAATCACTCGGTGAATAAGAACAGATTCTCTACAGTCGGAATAACAGTGAAGCCTACAGTGCTTTTCCTCCCACATCAGCTCTTCTGATCTTTATCTATACACCCCCACAGAGACAGGGCTGCTATTACTGTCCCAGCTTATGCTCGAGGAAGTGAACTTTCTCTATTTTTAGCACCGAGCTTCAAAATTGTGAGGAATATGAAAATAGCAAGAAACTTGGTCTCAGGTCTCAAAGTTTAAGTTCACAAAGTTTGAGACAATTCTGCAAGAAGCAATTTGCAGGCATCACTTAAAATAAAGGCCACATATGTGACACTGGAAAGTTGGGCTTATACCCAAAAAGAGAGAGACTCGTTGAGGGGAAGAGAAGTAGAAGACTCCATTGAAAATGTGAACTGTGTCTTGAATCCAGTTGCTGCTTTGCAGGCAGTTTGGGGAGTTTACTTAGTGGTAACTTCATGACAACATGATTGCTGGGAGGAAGCCAGGAGGTGGGTTCTAGAATATCCCTAACCAGATGTACATGATATGTGGCATGGGTCTGAATCCAGGGGAGAAACTGTGACTCCTGAACCACGCGGAGGCAGGAGAGATGCAACAGGGGACAGGCAACAACTTCCTGGGTGGCCTAGTTCTGAGAAGTGCGATTGGAATAATTTCTGAACTTTTGAATCCATTTCTCCAATCCTTACATAATACCATAAACTGCTGAATATTCTAAAATAAACCTTTTTCTGCTAAAACTTGGCTGTGATGTATTAGTTATCTATAATTTAACCCTGACTGGAGCAGCCTAACCCTGTGTTCCATGCTTCGAGCAAGTAACTTTTTAGCCCATGAGGATAAACAAAAGTCAGACATGAACATGTTTCTCCTCCTGGAAAACATAAGCCAATTTTATTAGGATACCTCCTAATTGAACTCATTAAGAATACTTGGCCAGAATCTTACTATACCCAGAGACTCTCTTCGGCATAAAGCCAGGAACTTCTGTAAAATCAGCATAATAATCCTCCTACTCTTGGCTTTTCATAGTTAGTTTAGTGCCAAGACAATTATATCCTTCCCAGAAGCAGTCTCCTAGGAGAGAGGGAAACTGAATCCCATCTGATAATCATGTCTTTACATCTAATGTCATCAGTGAGGAAACTGGGTTCTCCCACTCTTTCATTTCAAACCACATTGATCTCGTCTGGAACTCCATGAGGAGCAGTCAGATTCTAAACATAGGGCTGGAGAGAGGGTACAGGAGTTAAGACTCTTGTCTTGTGGCCAACCCGGGTTTGATCCTCAGTACTGCCTAGGGTCCCCCAAGCACTGCCAGGAATGATTCCTCCACACAGAGCCTGGAGTGCCTCCCACCCTGCCCAAGAAAAAAATATGAATACAAAAATCTGGGGTGGGGAGGGACAGTGTCTGTCATCTTTCTTCTATGTGACCCAGCAAATGAGCTTCTATTCCTGTAAGCAGGTAAGTACATCTTCCCTGTTTCTGTTGTCCTTGGGCACAATAGGCTTGTCAAATTTGCATCCATAACCTGGCAGGAGGCATTGCTAAATGTATGAGCAATAGTGGATCTGACGGGAAAGGCTGCCACTTTAAGAACAGTCTATATAGAGCAGGCAATGAGGCATTTAAGATGCTTCCATGCTAAGTGTGATGGGTTCTCAGAACTGCATGGCACATCCAGCTCTCCTTGCATGGGCACTTCCCTAGTTGGCTTTCACTACCTCTCCTGGCTGGCCTATCACTGTAGTTGCCTGCTATTTCCAGCCTCTCATGCTCTCTCCATGCATGTGGCAAGTCAGGCCTGTCTTCTACTATAGCCGCAGTGCTCTCCTGGATATTTTCAGACCATGTTCTCCATTTCTGCTGCTCCACGCAGTCCCTTTGTGCTTAGGGTGCACCTGACTTGGATTGCTGATCCACTGATGATTGCTGGTTCATTCACCTGTCCTCTGCCTGTCTCTGTGAAGACTCCCCACATTCACCCCCCAAATCTGTCTCAAAACCTCTCTAGAACAGGATTCATTTCTTACCCAGTGCTTTGCTCCTGTCACCCTAATAACGTTGCATTTCTACTCTTAGCTCTAAGTTCTGCCGCATACCCATGCCACTGGACCCTGTTCCAGGTTGTTTCACTCAGAGCATCCTGGAAGTGGACGAATGAAGCCCCTCCTGCCCCAAGGGGCCCAGCCCTGGCAGCCAAAAACCTCCAGAACTCAACTGCCGCTCATGGCCGCTCTCCACACCCATGAGTGAATCTGCAGAAAACCTAGGTATGCAGGACTTTTTGGCTAAAAACTCTGGATTCAATGGAACTGGGAATGGGAATTCTCTGCCCATGTCCCCCAGCTTCCAGCAACTCAGCAGTCATGCCCATAAGCCACCTCTGGCTGGTGCCAGATAATCTCGTCACAGTCCACGATCCAGAGTCGCATGCCCTTCTCTCCTGAAAAAGAGCATAGCACAACACACACCACAACCATGCTGCCGGAGCCCACACCAGACTGTTTCACTTGGGGCACCCCAGAGGGGGCCAGGTGAGACCCCTCCTCATTCCAAGGGACCCACCCCCGGCAGCCAAAAACCTCCAGAACTCAACCACTGCCATGCCCACAGCTGTTCTCCACATGCTCAGGCTGAGCCTCACCCATGAGTGAACCTATTCCTGGACCATGCAGCCACATTTGCAGCCAAGTGAAAACTCATACCTAATACCACCCATACTTCAAGTACCACACCACATTTGATGGGGTTTAAAGTAAGAGGCAACCAATCTTAGAGGGAATATATTATATGTAGTATATATAATATATATTAACATATATTATATAAAAGCACACAAGGTTTCAACCTTTAATAACATGTTAGTGATCTCTTATAAAAGGGTTTAGTGACCCCTGGGTGAAATACAATCTTCACTCTTTCTTCTAAGGAAACTTTTTGCAGCATTTTCAGTGTTTTTTCATAACAAACAACACAAAATAAGTTATTTTGGTTCAGGATGGAAACATCCGAAAAATGGTGGTGGGAAGGTGTAATGGTGATGGGATTGGTGTTTAAATACTAAATGTAATCAAATATTGTGAACTTCTTTATAAAATAAAAAAAAATTTTAAAGCTCTGAGTTCTGAGGAGTTGGGCCTATTTCTACTCTTAAGCTCTGAGCTGTGACTTCATTTGGAATTTTTGCAAAACGTGTCCTGTGAAATACAAATGTTAGATTGGAAACTGATCTTCCCAAGACAGAACTGTTCTAGGCCACCTCAGTTAGCAGAGCTAGGAGCAAGGAAAGGAAGTCGAGGGGAAAGGAGCATGTTTCGCTTAAAAAAAACCACTCCCCTCTTCTGTTTTTGCTTGCTATTTTTTTAAATAAATAATGGTGACATTCCAGAATAGAAAACCTTCCTATTACCAAATAGTGTTGTGTCTATTTAAGAAAGGTTTGAAAGCAACTTCTGGCTATTCTATTATCATGGGATCCCTCCACTCCTGCGCCACTGTGTCACCATGGTCCCCTGCTCGTTGTGATCCACACAGGTTCTGAGATGCTCTTTGCTTTGAAAGCTTATTGCCTGGGATTCTCAACCTTTGCTCTGATTTTAAAAACAAACAGCCACACGTATTTTTTTAAAGAAAAGATTCTTTAAATCAGAGCACTGATTGCTGTATCAATTTTGAATCTGAGTGATTTGAAATAATGAAGGCAGTTTTTTTTGTGTGTGTTAAAAACAAATTTAAAACTCCCTGGAAAGCTGAAAAATACAATACCTTTGAGGCTCCAGAGATGGTATGCCTTGAGGTATCAGTACCGATAAGATGGCTGTATGGCCCTGCAAGCTGGAGCACTCTGACGGCAGGCTTAGGTGGGTGTCCTGTGTGAGAGAAAAGGGGACAGTTTATGTTCTCTTCTCCTGGGAACCGGCAGGTTTAGGAGGTAAGATAGTCTGCTGTGACCCTGAACCCTTCCTAGAGGAGATTCCAGGTGCTCCTGCAGAGGGGAGAGCACATGAAAGTAGAGCCCCGTATTCAGAGCAAGACAAGATATCATACGCGCAAGGTAAACCCATAAATGATTTTCAAGGAATGGGCCAGGAAAGGTGGACTCCAAAGTCAGTAGCAGCGCCTGTCCTAGAGAGTCTCTTAGATGAGCTGGGTGGGGTTAGGGATGAAGGGGGTTGAACAGATCAGTAAGGAGCAACACAATGTGACAATTTCATGGGACCATCAATTTGAGAACATCAATGTGATAATTTCATGGGAGCGTCAATGTGAGAATGTCAGTGTGACAATTCTGTGGGAATGTCAGTATGTTACACACTCAAGTAGAGTTAAAAGTAGAAAAAGAAAAAGAAGTGATAGTAGTACTGGCTGAATCAAGGCAGTACTTTCTGCCTTTCCCTGTCTCCTCACCTCAATGCAGATGGGAAACTGCAGGTCAAAGGTGCCTTGACCACCTTGACCAGCATCTGATCTTCCCACTCACCCCGAGCTCCATTGCTTCCTACACCTGGGGCTTGTTGCTCTCCAGCTTCCTTCTCTTCTCTTCCTACCTCTCACCACCAGGCTGAGAGGTAACTTGTCAAGTGAGGGTTTGTGGAAGGTTCCAGAAGGGAGGCAGAGCTGGATGGATTTGTGATAGCCCCCAGGAGAAGGATGATGTTAAGGAAAAGGACAGGAAGGCAGGGCTCCTGGTGTGTGTCAGGAAGGCAGCTCATGTCTGAGGCACAGGAAGTACCGTGTGAGCCCGACTGGGTCAGTGGAGACGTCCTTTGAGAGTGGAGGCTGAGGGTCTGCCATGCCTGTGTGTGCATGGTGACAATGTGAAGGAAAGCCCAGAGCCAAAGATATAAGAGAGGGTCACATCTCTCATGCCAGTGCAGATTTTATCTTACAGACGACTGAGTCCCCTCGAAATATCAGGGAGGGTGACATGATCAGATTAACCAGCTTTTTTTTTTTTTGGCTTTTTGGGTCACACCAGCGATACTCAGGGCTTATTCCTGGCTCTGTGCTCAGGAATTACTCCTGGCAGTGCTTAGGGGAACATATGGGATGCTGGGGATGGAGCCTGGGTTTGCCACATGCAAGACGAATGCCCTCCCTGCTGTGCTATTGCTCCAACCTTTAACCAGCTATTTAGAGATATTTGACATCTGGAATTAAGGAAGAAGTAAAATGTCTGGAATTATTTGGCCTGAGCTAAGGGTCAGTGGAAGCACAGTTGGGGACATAGATTGTGGATTCACAAGCAACAAGGCTCTGGCTTGCCAAAGGAATACAAATAACAGTGCACCTCCTGTCACTCCGCAGAAGCAGAGACATGAGGAGCTATTTCTAGAATATTTGACTATAACACACATGTGGCAAGAGGGTGAAGTGTCCATAATGGTGCTCCCCTCATTTAAAAATATGACAACTTGTAACTATTCTCCAGGTACCCCTAACAAAGCATACAGCTACATACACACACACACAAATGTGTACATAAGCATTCATAGTCACATTATTCATAATATACCAAAGATGGAAGAAAAATGTTCTTCGATGAAATGTGAATAAACAAATTACCATCCAATCAAAGAATAAAATAGCATTCAACCTTAAAAATGAAAGCAACATGCAAATACATGGCAGGGCCGTGGAAACATTATTCTGTGCAGAAGACAGACAAAAGGATTTGGAATGTATGTTTCCATTTATCAGATAGAGTAGGTAAATCCATAAGACAGATTTGTGGTCACTAGGGGCGGGAAAAGGGAAGAGAGATGAGCATGAGTTTTCTCTTTGCAGTGATTAAAATGTCTAAAACTAGTTAGTGGTGGTGGCTGCAAAACTCTGAATATACCAAAAACATTGAATTGGTGCCCTTTATAAGGATGGGTTTCATAATATTGTGATGTGTTAGCTCAACAAGGTTTATTTTTTAAAAGTGAAAAATTGTTTTATTTTCAAAATAATAATGTCTTTCATAGTAACTTGGGGAGATAGGCTTTCAGTAACCTTTTAAAACTTTTTTCAGGGCTCTTTTTCTTCCTGGGGTCTTGAATCCCAGGAAAATGGAATGAAAAGTCACTTTACTGTCCATCGCCTCTTCCTTCTTCCAGGGCTACCGAGCCTCTCCAGGGGCCACTGGGCTGCCAGAGTGTGCTTCAGGCCGGAGATGCGCCCGAAGCCTGACTGCATTCCTGCACAGAATACTACATATTTTCCTAGTTTGAAGTGCTTGAGTTTCACAGGCTAAAAGTCCAAAGTATCATAAAACTAATAATCACACTGAAAAAAGTAAATCTTCTATAGAGTCACTTTATAAAGTCACTATATAGTCACCTAATCTTTTGGCTTTCAAGAGCTTAGAAATTTAATACAAACAACTAATTGACTAAATACAAAAGATCTTTACACAGATAAAAAATAAAAATATCTCTTGAACTAATGCTTACATTCTGGACTAATAAGATCTAACTGAAAAAAAATTTTTAAAAAACCACCAAATATAGAAAAAACGCCCTAAATCTTAAAATACTAATCTAAATAATTTCACTCAACAAGCCCTTCATATTTACTAACTTTAATCCAAATTGATGTTTTCTGGAGTTGTGATTTGTTCTCCTTGTCTCATGAGAATTCTCTTTTCTTCCTGCATCCTTTGCCATTTCTAAAGCCTGAAATCAAATTTTTACAATGAAAATTACTCTGAGCATCGGATGCATTTGGAGATAGCCACATAAAGCATGGTTAGACACGTTACCCATGCTTAGGCTACCAGGATGCTATGCTCTATTCTACACATAAACCTTTCTTGAAAACGAACTAGAGTGTGTGTTTAAACCGGAACTCACCAACCATAAAAAAAAGTCCTGCATTTTTGGTTGTTGATAAAGAATAGAAAGTATAAGAAATAAAGTCATATCAATAGATGCAGAGAAAGCATTTGACAAGATCCAGAACCCATTTATGATGAAAACTCTCACCAAAATGGGTTTTGAAGAAACATTCCTCAATATAGTCAAAGCCATCTACCACAAGCCTATGGCAAACATTATCCTCAATGGGGAAAACTAAGAGCCTTCTCTCTAAGATCAGGGACATGACAAGGTTGCCCACTCTCACCACTTCTGTTCAATATAGTATTGGAAGTACTAGCAATAGCAGTTAGGCAAGAAAAGGATATTAAGGGCATCCAGATGGGAAAAGAAGAAATCAAACTCTCACTATTTGCAGATGATATGATACTATATTTAGAGAACAATAAGCCTCTACCAAGAAACAATAGACTTGTATAGAAAAGTCGCAGGCTATAATATCAATACCCAAAAGTCCATGGCTTTCATAAGCACAAATAATGAGAGAGAAGAAAGTGACATGGAGGAAAGCAATCCCGTTCACAATCATGCCTCAGAAAATCAAGTACCTCGGAATCAGCTTAACAAAGGAGATAAAGAACCTGTTCAAAAAAATTACAAAACGCTACTTCATGAAATAAAAGAAGACATGAGGAAGTGGAATCCATAGCCCCTGCTCATGGATTGAAAGAATTAACACTGTCAAAATGGCAATTCTCTCCAAAGCATTATACAGATTGAATGTGATTCCTATACGAATTCCCATGCAATTCTTCAAAGAAATGGATCAAACACTCCTGAAATTCATATGGAACAACAAACCCCTACGAATAGCTAAAGCAATTCTTGGGAAAAGAAGATGGGAGGCATGACCTTCCCCAATCTCAAATTCTACTATAAAGTGGTAATAATTAAAACGGCATGGTATTGGAACAAAGGCAGAGCTGCAGACCAAAGGAACAGGGTGGAATATTCTGAAACACACCCTCAAATATATGATCATCTAATCTTTGATAAGGGAGCAAGAAATGTGAAGTATAGCAAGGAAAAATCCTCTTCAACAAATGGTGCTGGCAAAACTGGACAGCTACATGCAAAAAAATGGGCTCAGACCCCTACCTAACACCATGTACAAAAGTGAGATCAAAATGGATTAAAGACCTCAACATCACACCAGAACCCATCAGGTACATTGAAGACAAGATTGGCAAAACCCTCCACAACATTAAAGTTAAAGGTATTTTCAAAGATGACATGCCACTGACCAAGCAAGTGGAAACAGAGATTACAAATGGGACTATCTTAAACTAAGAAGCTTCTGTACCTCAGCAGAAACAGTGACCAAAATACAAAGACAGTCTACAGAATGGGAAAGGATATTCACCCAATACCCATCGGATAAGGAGTTGATATCAAGGATATATGTTTTGGGACGGGCCTCACCACTGATTGGACTCTATAAGAAGAAATCCAATTCCATCAGAAAATGGGGTGATGAAATGGACAGAAACTTTCTCAAAGAAGAAATCTGGATGGCCAAAAGGCACATTAAAAAATCCTCTTCATCACTAGTCATCAAGGAGATGCAAATCAAAACAACAATGAGATATCATCTCACACCACAGAGATTGACACACATCCAAAAGAACAAAAGCAACCGGTGTTGGCATGGATTTGGGGAGAAGGGAACTCTCCTTCACTGCTGCTGGGAATGCCAACCTGTTCAGCCTTTTTTGAAAACAATATGGACGTTTCTCAAAAAACTGGAAATTGAGCTCCCATTTGACCTAGCAATAACACTTCTGGAAATATATCTCGGAGATGCAAAAAAGCACAGCAGAAATGATATCTGCATTTGTATATTTATTGCAGCACTCTATTTACAATATCCAGAATCTGGAAAAAGCCCGAGTGTCCAAGAACAGATGACTGGCTAAAGAAACGTTGATAGATCTACACAATGGAATACTATGTAGCTGTTAGAAAAGATGAAGTAATGAAATTTGCATATAAGTGGATCAATATGGAAAGTATCATGTTAAGTGAAATGAGTCAGAAAGAGAGGGACAGACATAGAAAGATTGCACTAATTTGTGGAATATAAAGTAACAGAATGGGAGACTAACACTCAAGAATAGTAGAGATAAGTACCAGGAGGTTTGCTCCATGGCTCGGAAGCCGGTCTCACATGCTGGTGGAAAAGACAGCTCGGATAGAGAAGGGATCACCAAACAGAGGGTGCTTAGAGGGCCCACTCGGGATGGGAGATGTGTGCCAAAAGTAGACTATAGACCAAACATGATGGCCATTTAATACTTGCATTGCAGACCACAACACCCTAAAGGAGAGAGAGTAAAAGGGAATGTGCCTGTCACGGAGGTGGAGGGGGAAAAGGCGGGGGGAGAGGGGGGGGAATGACAGGGATACTGGGAACATTGGTGGTGGAGAATGGGCACTGGTGGAGGGATGATCACTAGATCATTGTATGACTGAAAGTTAAGCACGAAAATTTGTAAGTCTGTAAATGTACGCCACGGTGATTCATTAAAAAAATAAAACTTAAATGTTTCTTGGGGGATGTAGTGCTACCAACAAGTCAACCTATATCCATAGGGTGAGTGTATCAGCAGCCTGATGGTGCCTTCAGGCTACCTGATACCCCCAAATTGCCACTGTGCCTCTAGTTGAACCCAAAACTTGGGACCAAGTTTCCTGAGAAATTAAATGGTCAAAAGTTAGGTATGTGGGAGCCACACCCACAAACCACCTCCAGCTCAGCTTATACAAGCTCATTTATTGGCCTTGTTTCAGAAACCCATAAATAAGTCTCGAAAGAACTCAAAAGCTGCAGTTAATCTTGGACTTGTGCAAGGCTGAACAGATTGGGTTAAACTGCGGGAGGTATGGGGGGAGGCAGGTTAGCCTTGTGCCTGTCCAAGCAGAGTCCCCAGTAGTCACTTGCTTCCACAATCCAAAATTGTCACTATGCCCCCAGCCAGACTCCGATGTTTTGGGACAGGCCTCACCAAGATATAATCTGCTGAAAATCTGGGTATGTGGGTTTTATGACTAAAATCTCTAGGTTTTCTCAGGGTCAATGTGGGCTACCACCCCCCACCTCCCTGTACTTCCAGAAGCCCCAGCAGTCACGTTCACACGCCAAAGCTGCTATCCAGTTAAAAAGCTACTCAAGCCTTACCTAATAAAAATATCGAATGCCCTGAACAAACACGATGACCTCTTAGCACCTGTACTGCAAACCATAGTATACAAAAGGAGAGAGAGAAAGAAGAAAAGTGCCTTCTATAGAAGTGGGTCGGGGTTGGTGGGAGATGGTGGGAGGAAAACAGGGGGACATTGGTGGTGGGAAAGTTACACTGGTGGAGGGATGGGTGTTGACTGATTGAGCAGCTTTGTAATGGTCTATCTCATGTATGATTCAATTATGGATATTCAATTAAAAATTTTTTTAAAAACCTGATGGAAAAAATTTTTAATGAACCTAATGGAAACTATGGACATTTGTGACTATAAGCCATCACTATTGGGCAACAGCAGTAATAGTTCTTATGCTTAAGATGTTATAACTTGCAAGATGCCAAGGGAAAACCTATGCAGAAGGGAAGGCAGTTTTCTGTACAATTTTTCTATTGAAGTTAAAAAGGTTTATTTTTAAAACCAATTCTTTAGCAAGATGCAGCAATTTCCATTTTATTTGTTAATGGCCTCTTTCACCTGTGGAATATAAAGAAACATAATGATATAATAACAGATGGCCAAAGGCAACTGAGCTTGAGAGCTGGTCTACAGAGCAAGGTGGGGGTTGAGGGTGGGGACACTGGTGGAGAATGTGGTTTGAAACATTGCATTCATAAAACCTTACCAATCACAGTATAAATCACAGTGCCTAAAATGAAAAATAATAAGTATATTTATGCTTTCAAAAGAAATAAGGTAACATGTAGTCTTTAATGAACAATGATGTCAGCAAAAGAAAATTGATACCCAAGACTTAGCATTTAAGCAAGTAGAAAATAATCAAGGAAAAATACCCACAGTAAACCACACAAATTGATCCAGAGTTTCACACTGGGAAAATTCTGAGGCTGCATGGAAAATGCTACTACTAAAGAGAATAGGGCCTATAGAGGGTATGGTGCTGCCAGCAGCTCAGCCTGTACCTGTGAGGCGAGTGCATCAGCAGCCTGATGGTGCCTTCAGGCTTCCTGATACCCCAAAATTGTCACTGTTCCTTTGGCTGGACCCCTGGAGGTCACACCTACAAACTTCCTCCAGCTACCACTTAAGCTCCTTAACGGTCATGATCCACAGACACACGAAACAGTCTTTGAAACGAACAGCTGGCTGCAGAGATTTCCCCAGACCCTAATTATCTGAAATTTTTGGAGTTCCAGGAGCAAGCGGCTGAGTGACATTTTGTTTTGATCATAACAAGCAATACAAAAGAGAGTATGGGGGAGATTGTCTGCCATAGAAGCAGGGTGAGGAGTGGGATGGGAGGGATACTAGGGATACTAGGGATACTAGGTGGTGGAAGACATGCACTGGTGGACGGTTGGGTGATCAATCATTGTGTGACTGAAAATCAAATATAAAAGCTTTGTAACTATCTCACAGTGATTAAAAATATAATAAAATAAATAAAATAAAGTTAACATTTTAAATAAAAAAAGTAATGTGGAGTTCGTGCCCAATTCTATCAATTTAATCAATAGCTGAATAAATAGCAGTACTCCTATATTAAAAAAATAAATAAAGAGAATAAGGCCGAAAGTGGAACACAGGTTCAATTACAAACCTCAACTTGTCTCCAGTGCTCCAAACTAAGCTGAAAGTAGGAATACTGGAATAATTGTCAGGACATATGGTTTCCAAAGTTTCTAGTAACTGTCAGTGTGATAAATCTTCACTAGGGAATAAAGTGGCTTTGATAACAGCTTAAAGAGAAATCAACATGAAAATACTTATTTTAATTAATAATTTATAGTAAACTGAGCAATAGCACAGCGGAAGGGCATTTGCTTTGCATGAGGCCAACCCGAGTTCAATTTCTCTGTTCCTCTCAGAGAGCCTGGCAAGCTACTGAGAGTATCCCGCTTGCACTGTTTTCGATATGCCAAAAACAGTAACAAGTCTCACAATGGAGACATTACTGGTGCCCGCTTGAGCAAATTGATGAACAAAAGGACGACAGTGCTACAGTGCTACAATAATTTATAATTATTTCAAGTGTCTGTTTACTAAGCAAATGTTTAAAAAGCAACTGCATGCTATCAATTTTTTTTTTATTTTGTCATCTGGACTTTATTGACCTAATAAAATTACATTAAGAATTGAAATGAATTATACATTATTGTGCTCATGTTTCCCCCATACAAAGTTCGAGAACCCATCCCTTCACCAGTGCCCATTCTCTACCACCAGTAAACCCAGCATCTCTCCCACCCTCCCCAGTCCCGTCTCCCCCCCACCCACACTGCCACTATGGCAGGGTATTCCCTTTTGTTCTCTCTCTCTCTGATTAGGTGTTGTGGTTTGCAATAAAGGTGTTGAGTGGCCATTGTGTTCAGTCTCTAGTCTACATTCGGCACGCATCACCCTTCCCCCGCATGACCTCCGACCACATTTTACTTGGTGTTTCCTTCTCTGAGTTGCCCAGAATGAGAGACCAGCCTCCAAGCCATGGAGTCAACCTCCTGGTACTTATTTCTACTACTCTTGGGTTTAGTCTCCTAGTCTATTATTCTATATTCCACAGATGAGTGCAATCTTTCTATGTCTGTCTCTCTCTTTCTGACTCATTTCACTTAGCATGATACTTTCCATGCTGATCCACTTATATGCAAACTTCATGACCTCATTTTTTCTAACAGCATGCTATCAATTTTTTTCAGAATATTCAAACTGAGTTTTGTAGTAGCTGCACATTTCCACCAGTGAAAGATTCCAGTTTTTCTACAGCCTCACTAATGTTTGCAATTTTCTTTTTTAAAAATAAAATTGATTAGTGAATCACCATGAGGAACAGTTGCAGACTTACAAACTTTCATGCTTGCATTTCAGTTATACAGTGGTGGAGTGCCCATCCCTCCACCAGTGCCCATTTTCCACCAGCAATGGTCCCAGCATCTCTCCCACCCCACCCCACCCTGCCTCTGTGGCAGGGCATTTCCTTTTGCTCTTTCCCTCCTTTTGGGTGTTGTGGTTTGTGGTAGAGGTATTAAGTGGCCATGATGTTCAGTCTAGAGTCTACTTTCAGTCCACATCTCCGATCCCGAACGGGCCCTCCTAGTGATGTCGGTGGGCCCGACGGGTGACTTATGTTAAGTGGGGAGGAGAAAGACAGTACTTTCTCTCCAACCACCTCTACCACCCGGGACCCAGGGTTACTGGGTTCTTGTCTCTCTCGCGGAAAAGAATTTCAGGAGTAGACAAGCAGTGAAGTAAACAGATTTTATTCAGAGGTTTTTGAGGGAAGGAGGAAGGGATAAGAGAGAGGGAAAACTAAGAGTAATGTGCTCAAGAGAGAACGTGGGCTTCTCCAAGGGTGAAGAGAGCCACTACACATATCCGAGCTTTAGACGCAAAAGTATGAAAGTACACATCTCAAGAGGGGAGATGTGGCCGACACGTGCTCGGGCACCACATGTGCTTGGCCACGCGGGCGCAAGCAGCACACGGGCTCAGGCAGCATATATGCACTCTTTGTTCAAGGTGTCTTTTTATAGGGTTTCTTCAACCTGCCCCCACCTGGGGTTTCTTTCCAGGTAAAAGTTCTTTGCTAAGGAGGTTACCAGGGAGGTTGGAAGTGGTGACGGACTTCTTTGGGGAACTTCCTAGGGAGGGGTCCATTATCCTCAGGGTCTGCTGACGGTTTCCTCCAGTCTTTTGTTTTCTTGAATCAGCAAGATTCAATTTAAGATTCTCCTTCCCAGTGATTGTTAAATCTGAATTTTCATTGCCCAGGGCCTTTCCCTATCTACCTGCCTACATCACTAGCACCCTTTACTTGGTGGTCCCTTTTCTATCTGAGCTGCCTTTTACCCCAGCGTGCAAGGCCAAAATGATCAGTCTGAAAGCTTACATCATCCGTGAGAAGCAGTAATGAACTCAAATACAATTTTTCAAAGATCGAATTTCACACTAACAATAAATGAGGCAATACATTTGCCTAGCTAAATGCTTTAGTAATGAGTCTCCAGTAAATGTTTTTTTAGAAGCTTGCAAACTGGCATTTTTTTTTCATTTGAGTTTTAGTTACACCCTTAAAAGCAGTTTTAGTAGAAGAGAAACAGGAGTTGGGAGTGAGACAGTTCAAACCTGTAGTCCCATATTTAAAGCATATTATGAGCTGCTGTGTCTTGACCTCATAATCCATGTCTTGACCTCAAAAGAATAGTTGAATATCTCTAAAACAATATCTTCTTGTAGATTTGGTTTGTATTTCCTCAGTAACATAAGCTATTGAACATCTTTTTTGTTGGATGAGACACACCTGGTGGTGCTCAGGGATCACTCCTGGTGGTGATTAGAGGGAACCAAATATGGTGTCAAGTACTGAACTGAAGTTGACCAAAAGTGCTTTAGCTGCTGTACTATCTTTCTGGTCCAACTGAGCATCTTTTCTTATTTTTGCTAATAATTTATATATCTTGTTTGAAGAAATGCCATTTAATATCTTTGCCTTATTTTAAATTGGTAATGTTTTCATCAACATTGGTATAGTTGGTTTTATGAATTTTATCAAAATTAGTAACAGTTTTATTAATTATTTACTGGTAATTCATCTCTTATCAGATAGGATATTTAAACATATTTTCTCCCATTGGGTGTATTGCTTTTTATTCTCTTAATATTGTACCTGATATACACAAATTTTTTATTTTGATGAAATAAAATTTATTTTTTCTTTCTTTTACCTGTACTTTTGGTGTCATGCACCAGAAATCATTTGTAAGTACAATTTTATGAAACATTCCCCTATATTGTCTTACATGAATTTTGTAATTATATCTCTTACATTTAAATTATTTAGGTACTTGTAATTATTTTTGTTTGAAATAGAAAGTCAATGTTAACATGTTGACTAACCAAAATCTAAAGTGTTTCAATATTCTAACAAATACTTTTACTCTAATAATATAGTTATGTCTTATTTTTTCTTGGTATATCACTTTGGTTTTACATTTCTGGATTAGAAATAGTAACTACATTATCTATTTACTCTGTCATCCCGGTGCTCATTGATTTGTTCGAGCGGGCACCAGTAACGTCTCTCATTAAGAGACTTATTGTTACTGTTTTTGGCATATCCAATATGCACGGGTAGCTTGCCAGGGTCTGCCAAGAGGGGCAGAGGAATCGAACTCGGGTCGCCGCGTGAAAGGCTGGTGCTATTGCTCCAGCCCTCTATTTACTCATCTTTTAAAATTTTTAATTAAAATTTATTTATTTATTTTTGAAGGAATCCCCCTGAGATATAGTGACAAAGCTTTCATGATTGAGATTTAGTGATACAGTGATCAAACACCCATCCTCCCACCAGTGTACATCTTCTACCACCAATGTTCCCAGTATCCCTGCTGCCACCTCCACCCACACCCACACCCTGCCTCTATGGAAGACAATTTCCTTCTTATTCTACTTCTGGGAATTATGGTTTGCAATACAGATACTGAGAAGCCATCATGCTTGGTCCTTTATCTACTTTCAGCACACATATCCCATCCTGAGCAATCCCTCCAACTATCATGACTTAGTGATCCTTTCTATATCCCAGCTGCCTTCTCCCACAGCTCATGAGGCAGGCTTCTAACTGTGGAGCAATCTTCCTGGCCCTTGTGTCTACTATCCTTGGGTGTTACTCTCATATTATGAACAGGTGCTGGATCTTCTCAAATGCTTTCTCTGAATTTATTGATATGATAATATGGTTTTTATCTTTTCTTTTATTGAAATATTTTTTGTATTATACTGATTGATTTGCACTACATTAACACTATCCTTGTATATCCAGGGATGAATCCTACTTGGTCATAGTGTACGATCTTTTGGATGAGTCGTTGGATTCAGTTTGCTAGGATTTTGTTGAGGATCTTTGCGTCTGTATTCATCAGGGATATCAGCTGTAATTCTCTTTCTTTGTGATACCTCTGTCTGCTTTTGGTATCAAGGTAATATTTGCCTCATAGAAATTATTTGGATGTGTTTCTGATTTTTCAATTTCTTGGAAAACCTTAAATGGGATTGGGAGTAAGTCCTTTTTAAAGGTTTTGAAGAATTCACTAGTGAATCCATATGGGTCAGGACTTTTATTTTTGTGGAGACATTTTATTATCATTTCAATTTCCTTGATAGTTTTAGGTGTGTTCAGGTACTCCAAGACCTCCTGGTTCAACCTTGAAAGGCTATAGGAATCTAAGAATCTTATCTATTTCCTCGAGGTTTTCTTTTTCATGGCATAAAGATTCTCAAAGTAATCTCTGATGATTCTTTGAACTCCTATAGTTTCTGTTGTGATGACCCCCTTTCATTTCTGATTCTGTTTATTAGGGTTTTCTTTCTTTGTGAGTCTTCCTAAAGGTTTATAAATATTGTTTATTTTCTCAAAGAACCAGCTCTTGGTTTCATTGATCTTTGGATTGTTTTTTTTGGGGGGGGATTCCATGTCATTAATTTCTGCCCTAAGATTTATTATTTCCTACATCCTGTCTGGTTTGGGATCTTATTTTTGGTCATTTTCCAAGATCTTAAACTGTGAGATTAAGTTACTTATGTGGGCTTGCTCTTCCTTCCTGAGCAATTCTTGTAGAGCTATAAATTTTCCTGTTAGCACAGCTTTTGCCATGTCCCATAAATTCTGGTTACTTGTGCCTTCATTCTCGTTTGTTTCCAGGAATCTTTTGATTTCCTCTTTGATTTCCTTTCTAAACTATACTGGCTGTTCAATAGTGAGCTGTTTAATTTCCAGGTTTTTGATTTGACTTACTGTTTGTGTGTGTGTGTGCACTTTTATTTTCAGTAAATCATTGTCTGAAAAGATTGTTGATACAATCTATCTTCTTAATTTTATGGGGGTATGTTTTGTTGCCCAGCATGTTGGTTATCTTGGAGAATGTCCTGTGCACACCTGAGAAGAATGTGTATTCAGCTTTTGGGGATGAGTGTCCTATATATGTCTATTACATCCTTTTCTTCCATTTCTTCCTTCAGATAAAGTATATCCTTGCTGAGCTTGAGTCTGGATAAACTATTGAGAGGTGATAAAGCAGTGTTAAAATCTTCAGCTAGTATCATGTTGCTATTGATGTCTTTCCTCAAGTCTATGAGTAGTTGTTTTAATTATTTTGCTGGTCCCTCAGTAGGTGCATATACATTTAGGAATGTGAGTTCTTTCTGGTGTACAGATCCCTAGATCATTAAGAAATGACCTTCACTGTCTCTTGTGACCTTCTTGAGTCTGAAATCAATGTGGTCTGATACCAGAATGGCCACCCCAGCTTTTTCAAAGGAGTTGTTTGCCTGTAGAATTGTTTTATAGCCTTTGACTTTGAGTCCGTGTTTGCTCTGATCTTTGACAGTTTCTTCTTCCATCAGGATTTTTTCCCTGTCCCTCTGGGACTCCAGTGATTTTTATTTTATTTTTTAATTTTTTTTTGCTTTTTTGGTCACACCTAGCACAGGAGCTAATCCTGTCTCTGCACTCAGGAATTACCCTTGGCGGTGCTCAGGGGACCATATGGGATGCTGGGAATTGAACCCGGGTCGGCCGCGTGCAAGGCAAATGCCCTACCCGCTGTGCTATCGCTCCAGCCCCAGTGATTTTTATTTTATTCCTCTTGGATTCATCAAGATTTTCTCTCGACATCTGTTGGTTTATTTTGAGGCTTTTTCCATTTTCTGCTGTTGTCTGGAAGTTCTCTGCACCTCGTTTTGAAGCTTACTGATTCTGTCCTCAGCAGCTGTTACTTTACTGCTGAAGACTTCCACTGCGTTTTCAATTCTCTTACCAGGTTTCTCAGGTCACATATCTGTTGGTAATTTTGTTTGCATTTCTCTCATTTTTGCTCACAAATTCTTTTGCCTTTTATTGGCAGTGCATTCCATTGTTTCTTTTAACTCCCTATACATCCTCAGTAAATTCTAAATTCCTTGTCAGAGAGATTAACTAGCTCACTGTTACTGGTTGGGCCAGCTGAGATAGCTTCTTCACTTACTAAGCCTAGTGCACTATGCATTGCTTTACCATTGTGACCTGTGTGGTTTGGACTTTCATGCTCCTTGTTACTATTGTGGTTTCAGTTTAATATTAATTGAGGTAGGGTTAATGAATTATTGGCCTAATGTGATTTTGGTGATCAGGCTGCCCTAATGAATGTTCCACATAAGAGGCTAGTTTATGGTTCCTATTGGATATGAAGGAGGAGTGCAGCCGTGGCTCCAGCGCCACACTCACTAGGACTCTGACCTGGATCAGGAGAGATTGAGTCCTGGAACTCAGGTTCTAGTGTCGACGGCACTCTGCCTGGGTGGCTGTCCCTTGAAGGTCCCAATTAAACATAATTTGATAATGGTGATTCTAAACAATTTCCTCAGAATGGTTTACTAATGGTAAACTCTTAGTTTCTATCTAAAATTTTATTTGCATTGTCTTTACTGTGAATAATATTTAAGCTGGCTATACAATTTTAGATTGCCTTTTCTCTCAGCTCATTTTAAGAAGCTGTTTTCAAAATGATTTTTGTACTTCAGTGAAGGGGAAGAGAAATGAGTAGAAAGGATCGAAGACAAGGATATGGCAAAGTTGTAAAATAAGAAGGAATTAAGTACTAGAGTATATTTATGTTCTCTTAAAAATAATCTAGAGGAGACAAATCCTTCAGCAAAGAAGAGATGGGGATAAAATTTATGGTAGGTGTAAATAAATAAATTACTTCGGTTCTTCTTTGGGGCAGGGATTGGGGTTCAGGATGGAAACTTTCAAAATATGGTGTTGGGAAAGTATAATGGTGGTGGAATTGGTGTTCAAATATTAAATGTAATCAGTTATTGTGGACAACTTTATAAAATAAATTAAAAATAAAGTGGGTATTGGGGATTTTAAAAACAATATATAAACAAATGGGATTGCATCAAATTAAAACATTTTTGCATGACAAGAGACACTCAGGCTAAAATAAGACATCTTACAGAATGGAAGAAAATATTTTCACACAATACATTGAATAAAGGACTCATACTCAAGATATATAAAGCACTCACAAAATTAACAGCAAAAAGGTAGACTAATAACTCAAAAATGGGGAGAGAAGAACAAGAGACACTTCCACAAAGAGACATACAGATGGTCAGTAGGCACCTAAAAAAGTGTTCATTGTCATTTGTGATTAGGGATGTGTGGACCGCTTCTCCCACTGTCTTGCCTTAGCGCTTTGTTGATACCTTAGTGAGTATCTTGCTGAGCATCTTTAACTCCTACATGTAACAGAGATCATACTCAATCTATCCCTTTCCCTCTGACTGACTTCACTCTTGTTCCATCTATGTCACATAAAATTGCATAATTTTGTTCCTAGCGCTTTATACTATCCCATTGTGTATATACAGCACACATTTCTTGATCCATTCATCTGTTGTTGGACATTTGGGTTGTTTCTATATCTTGGCTATTGTACCAAGTGTGGTGATGAACATAAGTGTGTATATATTCTTTCAAATTAATGTTTTTGTACGTTGGAGATATATGCCAAGAAGTGGTACTTCTCAGTTGTATAGGAGTTCTAGTCCATTTTTTTGGAGATCTCTCCATATTGCTTTCCATAGAGGCTGAACCAGACAGTAGTCACACTAACAGTGAATAAGAGTTCCTTTCTCACCACAATTCTGCTAAGGGTGGCTGTTTCCAGGTCTTCTTTTTTATGTGCCATCTCACTGGTATGGAATGGTATTTCATTGTTATTTTCATTTGTATTTCCCTAATCATGAATGATGATGAGCACTTTTAAATATGCCTGTTGGCTATCTTTATATCTTCTTTGGGAAAGTGATGTCTATTCATCTCCTTGGACATTTGTGAATGAGATTACTGGATTTTTTTTGTTACTGAATTTTTTGTTTTTGAGTGCTTTATATGTCTTGAATATCAACCCTGCAATTTTTAGATTTGATTTAAACACCATAATTTACAAAGTGATTCATAGTTGAGTTTTTGACATACAATACGGCAACACCGATCCCACCACAATGTCACCTTCCCTCCACCAAAGTTCCCAGGCTCCCTTCCCTCCCATATCCCCACCTTCCTAAGCTTGCTTGTTAAATTTTGTGTCTCTTGATGTCAGTGTTGATGATTTGTGTTCTGGATATTTGGCCCTATCATTCGTTAACTTATTCACTAACAGCTGGAGTGATAGTGTGATAAATATTCACTAGGGAATGAAGTGGCTTTGATAACAGCTCAAAAAGAAATCAACACGAAAATACTTATTTTAATTAATAATTTATAGTATACTGGAGCGATAGCACAGCGGGTAGGGCATTTGCCTTGCACGAGGCTGACCTGGGTTTGATTCCTCAGTCCCTCTCAGTGATCCCGGCAAGCTACCGAGAGGATCCCACCTGCAGGACAGAGCCTGGCAAGCAACCTGTTGTGTATTCTATATGTCAAAAACAGTAACAATAAGTCTCACAATGAAGACACTACTGGTGTCCACTCGAGCAAATCAATGAACAACAGGATGACAGTGCTATGACAGTGCTATAGTGCTACAATATATATTCCATTGTGTGTGTATATATACATATATATGTATATATACCACATTTTCATGCTGCACTTATCTTTCTTTGGACATCTTCAACTCTTTATCTGATATACAGTGTGTAAATATTTTCTCTTTTTTATTATGGAGTCTCTTTCACTGTGAAGAAGTTTTTTATTTGATGTAGTCCCATCTGTTAATTTTTCTTTTTGTTTTCTTTGTACAGTGGCTTTTCTGAGAAGTCTATACTGTGAGCACTCCAGAACCTGTCAGAAACTCGATGCTTTCTGGTGTACCTCTGAGGGGTGTGGGCTAAAAGTGACAGTGGGAAAGTCAGGACACCCCTATGTTGGGGCGGTAGCCATTGGCCCTTTCCTTGCTTGCTTCTTTGGCCTTCTGGGCAAAGAAATGTAGTGGTGTTAAGTTCTGGAATCCCATAGTCTTGATCATTCTGATAACAAGTGGGAAAATCTGAGATATTTACTTTTCCACAAACTAAAAACAAGAGTTTCTGGGGCCAGAGATAGTATAATGGGTAGGACACTTTCCTTGCATGTGGCCAACCTAGGTTCGATTCACCAGAATCCCATATGTTATCCAGTGCTCTGCTAGGAGTAATTCCTGAGCACAGAGCCAGAAGTAAATCCTAAGGACAACTTTGAGTGGCCCCTCCCCAGAAAAAGATAAAATTAAGTTTCTTTAAAGAGAAATCCCTTGGTTATGTTAAACATGGTGTTTTTTTTCTTTTTGGGTCGCACCCAGTGATGCACAGGGGTCACTCCTGGCTCTGTGCTCAGAAATTACCCCTGGGACTGCTCAGGGGACCATATGGGCTGCTGGTAATCGAACACAGTTTGGCTGCGTGCAAGGCAAGTGCCCTACCTGATGTGCTATTGCTTCAGCCCCTAAATATGGTGATTTTAAGAGTCTGTTTATGCAACAAAAGCTATACAGAATTAACTTTAAAAGCTATGTTGAGGTATAGTTTGTATACTATACAAATCACTCAGTTAAAGATTAAAATTCTGTCATTCTTAGTAAATCCTCTGAGATGAGGAAACACTACAACTCAGCTTTAAATGTTAATTTCCATGAGGAAAACCTGTGTCACTAGCAGTAATTCCCTGTGCTCCTTCATTCTCCCCCGTCAATGTGGCAACCAATACATATGTTTTCCATCCCTACAGATTTGCCTACTTTGAACACTTCATATTAGTGGGCCCACACTTGGTCTTTTATGTCTCACAATTTTTTTCCACTTAGATTAGTGTTGCCAAGGTTTTTCTATGCAAAATATTCCAATTTGTTAGAAAATTAATTTTAACTTTTGAGTTCATAATATTGTATAGGTTTTAGGCACACAGGTTCATGATTTTTACCTCTGTATATACTGTATCATAATCAGCACAAGCAGTTAGCTTTCACCTACTATCATACTATTGACCTCCTTAGACTTCTATTCACCATTCTCCTAAGCCCTTCCCCTCTAGAAACCACTACTCTGACTTCTATCTCTAAGGATTTTGCTTTGTTTGTTTGCTTTGCTTCTTTATAATCTACATGTGTGAAATCATATATTATTTCTCCTTCTGACTTGCTTCACTTAATATAAAGCCCTGAAGATTTATTCATATTATTATAAATGGCAATATTTCATCTTAAAATATTTAGTAGTGTTTTACTGTATATATACACTATACCTTCTTTCTTTATTCACTGATCAGTGAGCTCTTTGCTTCAAGATCTTGGCTGCTGTGAATTAGCATAGGGGTGCTATCAACATAGAGGTGTAGATAATTTTTAATTAGTGTTTTGTAATATTTTGGATAAATACCTAAAGATGGAATGACAGACTGTATACCACTGATATTCTTTTTTGTTTATACATTTGTTAGTTTTTGGTTTTGGAGTTACGCTCAATAATGTGTGGGTGACCATGAGAGAAAGGGACCAATCCTAGCCTCCCATATGCAAAGCTTGTGCTCTAGACATTTTAGTCACAACCCTGGCCCAGAATTTCTATTCTTATCTTTTATCACTGTACCACTTTCCTTTGTGGCTAAACCAATTTGTATTTACAACATATAGTATAACATTATGTACAACATAACATTATTTACATTTTAGTATTGGAGTTCTCCCTTTCTCTGTACCCTCACCATAACCATTACTTGTTTTCTCCACTTCTTTTAAAGCAATATTCCATTGTATGAATATGCCACATTTCATTTGTCAATGTAATTATTAATGGTCATTTAGATTGCTTTACTTTTAGGTTTTACGGTGTTGTGTTTTGGGGAAAACTTTTAAGCAATTCTCAGGAGGCTCCAGGGGCCCCATGGACTATTCTCACTCATCTGAGTCAGTGGTTCAATGCATGCACCTGAGGACGTGATGCTGCTCATAGATTATATAGCTTTTAAAAACAGTTCAAACAGAGATTAACAAATGGAACTATCTTAAATTAAGAAGCTTCTGCACCTCAAAAGAAACAGTGACCAAAATACAAAGTCAGTCAACAGAATAGGAAAGGATATTTACCCAATACCCATGGGATAAAGGGTTGATATCAAGGAATACAAGGCACTAGTTGAACTCTACATAAAGAAGACATCCAACCCCATCAGAAAATGGGGTGATGAAATGAACAGAAACTTTCTCAAAGAAGATATCCGAATGGCCAAAAGGCACATGAAAAAATCCTCTTCATCACTAATCACCAGGGAGATGCAGATCAAAACAACAATGAGATATCATGCTATACCACAAAGACTGGTCCACATCCAAAAGAACAAAAGCAACCGGTGTTGGCACAGATGTGGGGAGAAAGGGACCCCCCCTTCACTGCTGATGGGAATGCCGACTGGTTCAACCCTTTTGGAAAATAGTATGGATGATCCTCAAAAAATTAGAAATTGAACTCCCATTTGACCCAGCTATACCACTTTGGGAATATATCTTGGAGAGGCAAAAGAGTTTAATAGAAATGACACCTGCACTTGTATGTTCACTGCTGCACTGTTTACAATAGCCAAAATCTGGGAAAAACCTGAGTGCCCAAGAAAGATGACTGGCTAAAGAAACTTTGGAACATCTACACAATGGAATATATGCAGCTGTTAGAAAAGATGAAGTCATGAAATTTGCGAATAAGTGGATCAACATGGAAAATATCATGTTAAGTGAAATGAGTCAGAAAGAGAGGGAGAGGCATAGAAAGATTGCACTCATCTGTGGAATATAAAGTAACAGAATGGGAGACTAACACCCAAGAATAGTAGAGAAAAGGACCAGGAGGTCTACTCTATGGCTTAGAAGCCATCCTCAAATGCTGGGGGGAAAGGCAGCTCAGATAGAGAAGGGACAAGTAAAGGGTATTTGGAGGACTGACTTGGGTTGAGAGATGTGAGCTGAACATATACTATAGATCGTACACAATGGCTACTCAATGCCTCTAGTGAAAACTGCAACACGCAAAAGGAAAGAGAGAACAAAAGGGAATGCCTTGCCACAGAGGCGGGGTTGGGGGGTGTGGGGTGGTGGGAGGGATACTGGGATCATTGGTGGTGGAGAATGGGCACTGGTAGAGGGATGGGTACTCGATCATTGTATGACTGAAATGCAAGCACGAAAGTTTGTCAGTATGTAACTGTACCCCACGGTGATTCACTAATAAAAATTTTTAAAAAAATAAATAAAATACCAATTCAATATGAAATGTCTCAATTGACTGGTCTAATACAAAAAAGCTCACAGCACTCAGGAGTTAAAACCAAAATTTCTTGGGCTGAAGAGCTAGTACAGGGGACAGGGCAGTTGCCTTGCATACAGCTGGCCTGTTCCCCAGTGTATAACTCCACTCTCCTTCCCTGGTCACCCCCCCCCCCGCCCCGCCCAGTTCCCCACCACCAATAGCCTTCACTCACACTCAGTACAACTAAGAATGATCCTGAGTCCCTCTGCGCCTAAAGACTTTGATTCCAGAGATGTAACACATTCGGGCATCCAGCGCAGCATCCGATAGCAATGCACTGGGACTGCGAACTGGGCTACAACTCTGTGCTGCCGGGGGTGGATTTTTTTCCTCCTCACCCTGTCTTCCTGCATGGAAAGCAGCGGCCTGGCGGCACCCACGTGGCAGGCACCATCTTCTGTGACTCCAAACCCAGAGGTATTCGGTTTTTACTTTTGGGGCTCCCGGGAACTCATGGGAAGGGGGCGTAACCGGCATGCCCTCGGCCCAGATAAATCCGGAGCCGCTGAGCGCGAATCGGACACTCTGTGCCTAAAGACTTTGAATTCAGAGACTTCTTACAGCAATGCACTGGGACTGTGAGCTGGGCTATGTAATTTCTGGCAGAATTTTCCCTGGACTTTATACAGAAATCCAAAACCGCACGGATGCTGCCGCGTCCGCGCGACTTAACATTTATAATTGTCAGCAATGTGAAATGGTTCCTTTTGAACAGGTCTGACTTGGGGGGGAAACTCCAAATAATAACAGTAAGTTTTTGTTGAAATTTTGAAGGTTTTTAATGCAGCAGCCACCTCTCTGGACTGTGAACTAAGCAAAAGCCCCACGCTGGCTGATGCGGCGTGGCGTACACCATACTATGCGGCGCGGGAAGGGGGATGAGGGGGAAAAAAAAAAAAAAAAGGGAAAAGGAAAAAGGAAAAAAAAAGAGAGAGAGAGTTATGTACTTGTAGCAGTGGGGCTACATATCTCTTCATTTCCAGCAATGAAAAACTAATTATCAAATGTAGTAGGTCTGTCTCTCTTGGTTGGAAACTCCAACAACTATAGTGAGTTTTGTGTTGAATTATGGAATGTAATCAAGGTAAAGAAAAAATGAAGTGAAATTCATTAGTTATACAGTAGAGGGTAGGGGGTGGGGGCGGGGGGTATACTGGGGTTTCTGGTGGTGGAATATGGGCACTGGTAAAGGGATGGGTGTTTGAATATTGTATAACTGACATATAAACCTGAGAACTTTGTAACTTTCCACATGGTGATTTAATAAAAAGTTAAAAAAAAATAAAATAAAAAAATAAAATCCCAAAAAAAAAAAAAAAAGAATGATCCTGAGTGCAGAGCCAGAAGTAAACCTTAAGCTCTACTAAGTGTGTTCCCACCCCCGCTTCCCAGAATAGAGTTCTTGGCAGGTGCTGACAGAGGCTACCATACATGTGACTACCTGCAATTTCACACCACAGCAATGTAAATTATTAGGGAAAATACTCAATTCAGACTCCACACTAAGTTGAATGTGAGCCTAACTTTTCTTGACATACTTGTCTATTTGACATTAAAATCTATCCCAAGAAAATGATAATGGAATCCAAAAGGCCACAATCTAACTTCAGTTGGGTCTGTCATGACTCAGTGCTGCCCCATTGAGGGACATTTTTCTAAGTTGATGAATTAACCACCAATGTATGATCAGACAGTAACATGAAAAATATTGATTTTGGTTACAGATTCATCTTAGAACCATTATAATACCAGATGCAGGAGGTGAAATAGCAGCCCTTTAGGCCAAAGACTTGTGGGGCTCCTCAACCCTCCATGTGGAGTCCCTGTTCCTTTGGCATTCTCCTGTGTCTCCAGTTTATCTCCTGCTTTGGGGCTCTGCAACAGAAAAGGGCAATGGAAAATAGATACTTCCATCAGCGGACCTAAGGCCTAGCTTTCCAAATCTTGGGTACTATGAAGATAATGTTACAGCGAATGTCAGGCCTTAAGCCATAAAAAAAAGAAAAACAGGAATGATTGTGTTCTCTTGAGGGCAGCTCTCCCAGGGCAGAATGGCTCATGTTTTCAAAATAGGAAAGTGTCCACAGCTAATATTTGGATGGGACCAACCACGCATCTTTCTCCCTGAAGCCTGGGCCTGTCCCTGGAAAATAAAAGGCCTTTGCTTTGCACCTGTGGAGAAGGCATTCAATTGGAAAAGGGCTGGGCCAGCTTCTGTATGCTTTTCTTGTTCCAAGCAGCATTTTGCAAAGGGAGTGCTTCTGGGAGTCAAGCTGAGAGTGCAGTGCCTGGAACTGCTGTGTTTAGACATATCTGCTCTGTAGACCCTCTGCCACCAGGCTTCAGGCTTGCTCCTTCCTCAGTACTCCACTGGGGCTGCTGACACTGCTACACTCTGCCAAAGACAATGCTGGCCAGTAGAAGTGAAGAATTTGCTGACCTAAGAGCTGGAGGAATTTCACTAGCAGGGAAGGTGGAGGGGAGGGTCAACAGAAATCACCCAGTATGGGGGCCTCCCGCAAAGTCTCTCCTGAAGCTTCGGTTTGGAACAACAAGCACCACTTGGGCACAAAGTCTAGGCTGAGCACTCTGCCTGGGGCCAGGCACCTATTAGAGTCACAGGTGGCAGTGGGTTCAGAACATCTGAAAATGTGGCTGGAATCCAAAGTGTATATTGCATCAGACAGAGTCACGTACAAAAGCAACACTAAGCAAGGCAATGGGGAAGCAGGGGTGCCAGGACCAATAGGTTTGGAAAGGATAAGAAATCACTTTGCAGGCATTGGGAAGAGAACGAGGGAGGGGAGCATATTAAATAAAAGAAATAGGCCAAGCAGAGAGCAGGTAATGGCATGCTTCGAAAAGCGTGTGAGTGTGTGGGTGTGTGAGCATGAATTAACCTGCTTAATGACTTATAAGTGATTCAGGGACCTGCCAAGTCCTTGGACATATTATCATTTCCCATATCAATACTTAGCTTATTACATTATTATTTTTTAAATTATCAGTCTTTCCCTAGATTGTAAAAATTGTGTCTCTTTATCAATGTTCAGAAGTCTTTCAAATTGTTTTGCTCTTGCTTTTGCATACCAAAGACCAGGCTTGGTCTCTGGCACAGCATGGTTCCCCACTGGAAGTGACTCTGAGAGCTGAACTGGGAGCAGTTTCTGGTCACCATGGGGTGTGATCCAAATACCCACCCCACATAAAGTGACTTGAATAAGTGAGAGATATATTTCATGTTTCCAGAAGAAAAACAATTTTGCAAAAAAATACAAATCTTCAAATCTATAAATTTTTACTTGATCCAAATAAAAATCATAATCGGATACTTTCACAATACAATTCTAGGTTTACATTTATCTTTATGCATCCTCATTCTGGTATCTCAGCATAGGATGAGCAATTTTTCCTTTGTGGGGTACCCTTGGCTTTCTCCTCACTGGAGGAGCTCTCGTTCTCTTCTGAACACTTTCTTTTCTCTCTTTCTTCATGTTCTCTAAATAATACCAATTTCCTTGAAAAGACTTTTCATCTGTGTGAACAAAACTAAGAATATTTAAATCTAAATTTCAAATAACAAAATATTTCAGCCATATTGTAAAACTTTGATAATAAAATGGTGCTTCATGTAGGAAGCTAGATTCATAAATCTGAACAGAAAATTTAGAAACAAAATTATGTACAGATGATAATTCACTTAGTAGTATGGGTCATATTAAGTGGTATTAAAGTAATCAACTCATCAGTTGGAAAACAGTTCATCAAAGTGGCTTGGCAATGATCAAGTCGCTTCTCAGGCATGCATCATGAATCCATCCATGAATTCCTTCCTAAGCACAGTAATGTTGCATAACCAGAGATTGTCAGAGGAGTTGTATGTCTTTTAGATACTGACCCACCTCTCTACTCATTTAATATCCTCAAGAATATTGTATAGTCCCAAGAAGTTGTGATGAGAGTTGTATTATCTGAGACTCTTTTTTAAGCACATGAAGTATGAAGAATAAATGACTCACCTCCAACATTTGGATTTACACTTGTGAAGAGGCCATTCCTTCTGTAGGGAAAGAAACACCATTAACCATGAAGCAGACACAAGTCAAAAACAATATACAAATGAATTCACTAGAGGGGTTCTGGAAAGGTTTCAAAATGAAGAGTTGGGAAGAATTTCATGCAGTCTATTCAACTTTTTAAAGTTAGATTTTAAATAGCCCCCACGACAGAGCCCAGCAAGTTACCCATGCTGTATTCTATATTCCAAAAACAGTAACAAGTCTCACGATGGAGACGTTACTGGTGCCCACTTGAGCAAATCCATGAGCAACAGAATGACAGTGATTGTAATTAGTTGAGAGCACATAAAGAAAGAAAAAATGTTGACAAGTTTTTTGTATCTTTAAAGAAGCTGATCTTGGGAATGTAAATTGGCACAACTATTTTGGAAAATACTTTGGAGATTCTTCAAGAAGCTGACGATATAGTTACAACATGGCTCAGAAATCATACTTTAAGTACTTACTGAAAAATAAAAAACATTTACACAAAAACCTGTTTATGTGTTTATTATAATAATGTTTATTGTAGCTTCATTTATAATTATTAAAATATGGAAGCAACTCAAATGCTTGTAAAGATATGATTACATTAAAAAGATATGGGACAATGGAATATTTTTAATTATTTGAAAGATGAAATTTTGTTATTCAGAGAAAAATGGGAGGAGGTCAACAAAAGCATGTGAAATGGAATTAGAATAATACAAGTATTGGATTATTTTATCCTTATATGCCATATAGTGATATGAAATTGATGAACAGAAGAAAACTTAATAAACATTAATGGGGATAGGGAGGCAAATTTGGGAGGGGATAAAAAATTACTGAGCATCTAATTTACTTGAGAACTAAACTGATTAAAAAGTTCTGAGGATGGGCATTAGTTACAGTAATGCAGCAATGTAAATGTTTTTAAATTTACTGAACTGTATACTTCCAATTGTTAAAGCAATAAGTTTGCTGTCATGTGTATTTTATCACATTAAAAATATGGTGGCAGAAGGTGAGCATTCCATGGAGAGTCAGAGATGGAAGAGGCTGTACCCTCTCCCAGGATATCTGTTCAAAACACCCCTCCTCCATGGCTGCAGTAGGACAGGGCAACTTCAAATGTGTGTGAGGAGCTCTGGTTAGTAAACTTCCCCCCCTTATCTCTCTTTTAGATTGCTACTCTTGCATGAGTGAAATGTTTGGGTCTCTGGAAAACACATTCCTTTTTTTTTCTTTTTTGGGTCACACCCAGCAATGCTCAGGAATTACTCCTGGCAGTGTTTGGGGGACCACATGGTATGCCGGAGATGGAAACCTGGGTTGGCCACATGCAAGGCAAAAGCCCTACCCACTGTACTATCGCTCTGGCCCCACTGGAAAAAATATACACAGGACATCACCTGATCATGAGAACTTCTATTGAGATATTCACACATTGACTCATCTACTCTGGTTGGAGGTTGTAGCAGAGTTGGGGGTGGGGGCAGGCAGGAGTCCTGGTTGACGGCAGCAGAGATTTGGGAGTACAGATTCACCTCTTGGTGGACTGCTCTGCCTCCAGCCCTCTGAAAGTACTTTGAGTTCCCTTCCCAGTGGCAACCTCTATCAGTCCACTGGCCTCAGTTCATAGAGGCCTATGCTCTTTGCTCCCTTTCATGTCTGCCGCTCATGGCAGTGCATATCACACTTTTTCTTCTGGGGGGGGCAGAGTTTTGTTTGAATCACACCAATGGTGGTCAGGCCATTCCTCTGGCTCTGCACTCAGGAATCACTCCTAGTGGTAGTTGGCTAAGGCAACTATGTGGGATGCCTGCAATTGAACCTGGATTGGTCACTTGCAAGGCAAATGCCCTACTCACTGTACTATACATACATAAACTGTATATAGCCCCAAAGGTTATTATTTCTCTTTTTAAAAAATTGAATCACAATGAAATACACAGTTACAAAGTTATTCATATTGGGTCTCAGTCATGCAACGTTCCAACACCAGTGTATGTTTACTACCACCAATGTCCTCAATTTCCCTTCTGCCCCTGTGCCCCACCGTCTGCCTCTATGGCAGGCACTTTCTCTCTCTTTCTCTCTCTCTATTTGATACTGAAAGATTATCATGCACATCCCTTTACCTCCTTTTAGCACTCAGTTTTTGTTGAGAGTGATCATTTCCAAGTATCACTGTCATAGTGGTCACTTCTCGAATAGACTGCTCTCCTTCCATACCACCACCACTTGTGGCAAGCTTCCATAGTGGACCAGTCCCACCAGCCCTTGTTTCTACTTACCTTGGATATTAGCCTCACACTATGTTTTTTATATTGCAAATGAATGTGGTTATTCTGTTTGTCCCTCTCCTTCGGACTCATTTTATTTTATTTATTTTTTTAAATTTTATTTTATTAGTGAATCACTGTGAGACAAAGTTACAGACTTACAGGTTTTCACGCTTACGTTTCAGTCATACAATGAGTGCCCATCCCTCCACCAGTGCCCATTTTCCACCACCAATGGTCCCATATCCCTCCCACCACCCCCACCCTGTCCCCTTCACCCCACCCTGCCTCTGTGGCAGAACATTCCCTTTTGCTCACTCTCTCTTTTTGGGTGTTGTGGTTTGCTTCAGAGGTATTAAGTAGGCATCTTGTTTGGTCTATTGTCTATTTTCAGCCTGAATCTCCCATCCCTAGTGGGCCCGCCTAGCACCCTTTGCTTGGTGATCTATCAGATCTATCAGAGCTGCTTCTTCACCTAGCATGTGAGGTCAGCTTCCAAGCTGTGGAGTACTCCTCTTGATACTTATCTCTGCTATTCTTGAGTGTTAGTCTCCCATTCTGTTACTTTATATTCCACAAATGAGTGTAATCTTTCTATGTCTGTCCCTCTCTTTCTGACTCATTTCACTTAACATGATACTTTCCATGTTGATCCACTTATATGAAAATTTCATGATTTCATCTTTTCTAACAGTTGCATAATATTCCATTGTGTAGATGTACCAACGTTTCTTTGGCCAGTCATCTGTTCTCGGGCACTCGGGTTTTTTCCAGATTCTAGCTATTGTGAACAGTGCTGCAATGAACATATAGGTGCAGATGTCACTTTTACTATACTTTTTTGCATCTCCGGGATATATTCCCAGAAGTGATGTTGCTGGGTCAAATGGGAGCTCAATTTCTAATTTTTTGAGAAGCGTCCATACTGTTTTTCAAAAGGACTGAACCAATCGGCATTCCCACCAGCAGTGAAGGAGAGTCTCTTTCTCCCCACATCCGCACCAACACCAGTCACTTTTGTTCTTTTGGATGTGGGCGAGTCTCTGTGGTGTGAGATGGTATCTCATTGTTGTTTTGATATGCATCTCTCTGACGATTAGTGATGAGGAGCATTTTTTCATGTGTCTTTTAGCCATTCAGATTCCTTCCTTGAGAAGGTTTCTGTTCATTTCATTGCCCCATTTTCTGATGGGGTTGGATGTTTTCTTCTTGTGAAGTTTAACCAGTGCCTTGTAAATCCTTGATATCAACCCCTTATCCGATGGGTATTGGGTGAATATCCTTTCCCATTCTGTAGACTGTCTTTGTATTCTGGTTCTGACTCATTTTACTCAGCATGATAATGTCCATGTCCAACCATATATAAGCAGATTTCATGACTTCATCTTTCCTGGTAGGTTATTATTTCTTTTTAAAATGTTTTAATTGAATGTTTGTGAGATGATTTAAAAAATGTTTATGATTGGGTTTCAGTCATACAATGATCCAAAACTCATCCCTCCGCAGTGTACATTTCCCACCATCCATGTCCCCAGTTTCCCTCCCATCATGCCCCAACATCCACGCCCCCAAGCCTGCCTCTAAGATAGGCCCTTTTCTTCTTTCTCTCTCCTTTTGTGCATTATGGTTTGCAATACAGGTACTAAGAAGTCATCATGTTTGTTCAGAGTGTTTAGTATTCTTATCAGGAGGAACAGCTGGAGTATCTTTTAAACTCGGTGTCAGCTTTGGAGTGTGTATGTGACTGCAGAGTCTTCCAGACATACAGAGAGGTGGAGAGAGGTAGCCCATCCTGACCCAGAAAGCCTGGAGATTTCAGTCACAAAACTCACATACCCAAATTTTCAAAAAATTATAGCTTGGTGAGGTCCATCTGGAGATGGTGGAGTCTGGCCAGGTGATTTTGGATTGTAGAAACAAGTGGCTGCTGGGAGTTTGGGCAGGCAGGCATCAGGGTGATACAAACCCCTCTGATTTAACCTGGTTTATTCCACCTTGCACAGGTCCAAGATTAATTGTGTCTTTTGATCTTTTTCAAGATTTATTTATGGTTCTTTGAAGCAAGGCTGGCAGAAGAGCTAACATGGTGGCACTGAAGTTGGTTCAGAGGTGACTGCCAGTGCTTCCAGAAGGATAGGAAAGTGGGGGTAGGTAGCCCATCCCAAATCTGAGAGAACTTGGAGATTTCAGTCACAAAACCCGCATATCTGAATTTTCAACAGGTTAATATTTCAGGTGAGGTTCGTCCTGAGACTGTGGAGTCTGGCTGGGGCATGACAGCAATTTTGGATTGTGGGAGTAAGTGCTTCCAGAGCTCTGCATGGGTGGGCACCAGGCAGACCTGTCCTCTCCACTTTACCCTGTTCTCTTCAGTCTTGTGTGTTTTTTAATCTCTTTCGAGATTCATTTGTGGTCTCTGAAGCAAGGCCAATAAATGAGGTTGTATAGCTGAACTGGAGGTGGTCTGTGGGAGTGGCTCCCACATACATAACTTTTGGCCATTTAATATCTTGGAAATCTTGGTCACTAGTTGTTAGGGTCTGGCCAGGGGCTCAGTGGCAGATTTGGGGTATCAGGAAGCCTGAAGTCACCATCAGGATACTGATGCACTCCCCCCTCCCAGGTACAGGGTTATTATATGTTGACAAGATTTTCTTCTCTTAATAGAAGAGAAACCATGGGCACCACTAAGTGTGACACAAACCTCCCCCTGTTCAAATAGAAGACCAGCCTATATCAGTATTTATCATATTTATATGATTCTTCCTTGTCTTCCCATAATTATTCTACAATGATTCCAATTTTACTCACAAGGAAACCAAGTCATATAACTCATAAATAGTAAGAACAAGATCAAAGTTATATCTGACTCCAGGACTATAAATTTTCCTACTATGCACTATAGCTGCTTCCAGAAATTAAAATCTTAAAACTCATTCTGGAAATGTGGCTCTAAGTGGCAAATCACTTCTGGTGGATTTAGCCCGGTTTGTCATTTAAACTTGCTAGTGAGAAATTATTAATATACTTATTACCACTGTATATGTCCTTACAAATTGCAGCATGAAAGAACACAGAAGAGAAATAGAAATGAGACTGTTGGGTTAGATCTACTAAAGTTCTTTAGTAGTAACAAGGATTACTGTAGTGAGAAATGTTGAGGGAATGGACAGGATCTTTCTTGGAGTAAGAGCAAGTCCATCACCACAACTAGGGTAAGTGGTCACTGGAAGGATGAGATAAGCAGAGGGAGGTAGTAAGGTAGGGCTATACATGAATTGAATCATTGGGGACTGGTTTTACTGGGAAAGAAAGCATGGTTGACTTATGGTACCTAAATATATGCCTAAACCTATGAATGACCTCAGGCAGATAATTCTACTTTTTATGACTCAAATCCTTACTCTCTCCAATGGAAGGAATAATATTGTTCTAAGTGATGTGATTCCTTTGCTTCCTAGATATGCTGTGGGAACTTCCATTGAGAGTTCCTAACCTGCTAATGAAAATTGTCTGATTCAGTTCTCTATTTCTTATGTCCCAGAACTGGAGGAAAAGATGCTTTCTACCATAAGGCACAGAGATATAAGTTAATAATGTTCAAATCAGTTCTTAATAAAATTCTAAAATTGTTTCCACCAACACTAAGAACCCTCCTTGGTTCTACAAGATAAATGTTTCCAGCCATTTTTGGTTCTAGAAATAAAAAGTTCTTAGATAGTGCTGTTCAATGATGGCGAGTGTCTGGTGGGTTTCCAGCTGCTGGGCCAGTCCTAGTTGCTATCATCACTCTCTCTGGCACTTGCCACGGCTCAGAGCCCTCTGGACTCCAGCAATGGACTGAAGCTGGCACTGAGTGGAAACTACTACTAGCCTGCCTTCTCATAAGGAAATGTGGGAGCCTGCAGAGGCTCTCACGCTTAGTAAGTGACAGAACCCCAGAACTGAAGTCTGGCCTCTGACATCAACTCCACATCCACATCCTCTTTCTGCCTTTATTTATTTTTTGTTTCAGTCCACATCTGGTGGTGCCCAGGGCTTACTCCTGGCCCTACACTTAGCGATCACTCCTGGTGGGCTCAGAGAACCATATGAAATGCCAGGGATTGAACCCACATCAGCTGCAAGCAGAGCAAATGCCTTACCCATGGCACTATCTCTCAGCCCTCTTCTTTCTGCCTTTAAAACCAGTGTGATCCCACTATACTCAGTCAACTATTATTGGGGATGTACTACACCAAAATTTTATGACCAGAGAAAAAAGTGGGGAGAAATCACACAAAACTCATGTTTATTTCTTAGCATGTTATACTGTACCAAATTCAACAATATAGGTAGGGTATTACTTACAAAGTGTTTTATAGATATCTCTCAAACATAAATGTGCCAATTAACAATATAAAGATAGCTAGTGAGTAACACTCGCTACTGGTAGTCTTCTGTGTTTTATTTTCCTTGGTCATGTGCCTTGAGTATAAAAAATATGTTTATATAATATAACATGATCATGTATTGTTTTAATGGAAAAACTACCATGGGAAGGAAATGTATAAATTGTTCTAAGTCTTTTATCTAGTTTAGCAGAAAGAAAAGATATAAATATTTTGACTCTTGGTGACATTTAAATTATCACCTACATATTATTCTGCCATTTAAGAAGATAAATTTGTGAACTTTTGGACAAAACGGATGAAAGTTGATGTAATTAAGCTAAATGAACTATATTAGGAAGTGAAATACCAGATTGCTTCACTTTTATGTGGAATATAAGTAAAGAGAGCAAATAAAATAGCAAAAAAACAAGATAAACTCCTAGACTCAGTGAAATCTGTGGTGACTACAAAAGCAAGGGGGTGGTGGAAGGAAAGGTGTAGGGTCTTCCTGGTAATGGTGTAGCACTGAAATTTTGCTGGTAGGTATGGTGAATCTTATACACACACAGATGTTAAATAAGGTATATGAATAAGTCATAAAAGTTTTTGCTTTGGGGTCACACTCAGTGATGCTCAGGAGATACTCCTGGCCTTCCACTCAGAAAATACTCCTAGTGATGCTTCAAGGACCATATAGGATTCCAGGAATCAAACTCAGGTTTATCCTGTGCAAGACAAGAGCCCTATCTGATGTACTATCTCTCCAGCCTATTAATAGTGAAAAAATTTAGCTAGAAATCAAATGTCAGTTGAAAGTCATCTATGCTCTCTTCCCCCAGTAACTAATTACGGGTAAAAATTGAGCTCAACTTGTGACACCAAAATGAATCACTTCAATGTCATTGAAGCTCTTTCCTTATTTCTGAAATGGCTGTGTGCCCTACCTGCCTCAAAGGTTGTTATTAGGGTTAATGATAGTAATAATAGCTGCTGCTGCCATCATGACTTACCATTTGCAACACTCTTTCAAGCAACCCTGAAAGGTGGGTAGGGCAATTTTAATAACCCCCAATTACAGTTGAGAAACCCAAGACTCAGAGAAGTAAAGTAACTTGCTCAAGGTCATGCAGCTAGAAAGTGGTAGCTAGGGAGTGCCCTCTCAGCCCTGGCTGCTTCTCTAAGGACAGGCTGGGGTGGCTGACATCAGAGCCCTCACAATGTGTGATAGGCAGCTTAGGCACTTGAAAATGTCTATGTGGCTTTTGTCTTGTCAGGTTTTCTGAATTAGAACAGGACGCTGGCAGTGATGGTTTCTGTGTTTATGGATTTGTGTTTGTTTACTCCAGTTTGCTCGACCTCCCTACCACATCATAAATGATTCTTATGTGGAAGATCTTAGTTGTTTTCCTCTAAACATCTCTCTCTCCCTCCTTTCTCCACACATGCATAAACAGGAGAAGCATAAGCTACAAATATCAATTTCAATATAGTGCCTCTATATGCAAATCTTCAATACAATAGCCTGCCACAATTTTCTTAACATGATAGTCTTATTCACAGTTTTCACTTTCCATTTTCAGTTATCAGGAGTCTGAAAATATGATATATAATATTTGGAGGAGATGGAAAAGAGGGATAGACCATATTCAAACAATGTTTTAACGGCAGCACATAGCTATATTCATCCTGTTAATTATCATTGTTGCTAATGCTACAGTAGTGAATGAAAGCTCCTTATTTATCACATCCTCACTAACACAGATTGTTCCTATGATTTTTTATATATGCCATACTCACTGGTGTGAGACAGTATCTCCTTGTCGTCTTGATTTGCATTTCTCTGATGATAAGTGATGCTGAGCATTTTTTTTCATGTACCTATTGGCCATCCAATTGTCCTCCTCTGAGAAGTGTCTGTTCATTTGTTGATAGGGTTTTGAATTTTTAATTAATATTTATGAGTCTCTTGCCTGGCTGTCTTCCCTGGGGACCCTTGGAGGGGATGGGCTCCAGCTTCCCTCCCCACCTCAAGCAGGGCTCCCGGCGGCCAAAGACCACCAGAACCTAGCTGCAGCCATGCTGGAGGCTCCTCTCTACACGTTTGGACAGGCCTTATGCATGAAGGTACTGGCAGAGGAACCCAGGAGTGTGTAATCCCATCAATGGTCAACATCCAGAGACTTAAAAGCAAGCTCTCAGAAGTGTGAGGCCGCAAGAGGCAGCGCGATATCTTTAGCCTACTTCTCCCTCTAAGAGAACCTGGCAATCTTCTGAGAGTTTCCTGTTCCCCATGGGACAGCCTTGCAAGCTCCCCATGGTGTATCCATATGCAAAATCCAGTAACAAGCTGGATCTCATTCCCTTGATCCTGAAGAGCCCCCAGTGCAACATCGTTAGGAGGGGCAAGTCAAAATAGACTTCTAAGATCTCAGGGAAAGGACAAAATGAGATGTTACTGAGCCTGCTCGAGAAATCGGTGATTAACGGGATATTGTGATTGTGATTGATTAATTTATGAGTACTTTATGTATCCTGGATATCAATCCTTAATCTTATGTGTTGAATGCAAATATTTTTCCCAATCAGTTAGCTGTCTTTATTTTTAACCCATTTCTTTTGTTGTGTTCTTTAATTTTATGTAGTCCCATTGTTTATTTTATTTTATGTTATTTATTTATTTTTTATTTTTTTGCTTTTCGGGTCACACCCAGAGATGCACAGAGGTTACTCCTGGCTCTACACTCAGAAATTACTCCTGGCGGTGCTGAGGGACCATATAGGGTGCTGGGAATCGAACCGGGTCGGCTGCGTGCAAGGCAAACGCTACCTACCCGCTGTGCTATCACTTCAGCCCCCATTGTTTATTTTTTGTTGTTGTTGTCTTTGCTAGTGGTATCAGATCATTGAATATGCCTTTAAAACTGTCATCCCATTGCTCATCGATTTGCTCAAGCGGGCACCAGTAACGTCTCCATTGTGAGACTTGTTGTTACTCATATGTTTTTGGCATATTGAATACGCCACAGGTAGCTTGCCAAGCTCTGCTGTGCAGGCGAGATACTCTTGGTAGCTTGCCAGGCTCTCTGAGAGGGGCAGAGGAATTGAACCTGGGTTGGCTGCATTCAAGGCAAATGCCCTACCTGCTGCACTATTGCTCCAGCCCAATATGCCTTTCAGATCCAAATATTGAATTATTCTGCCTATATTTTTCCCAATGTACTTTACAGTTTCTGGTCTTATATCAAGATCTTTAATCTACCTTGAACTGACTTTTATGTTAAGGTATATGATAAGAATTTAATTTCCGCACTCAGCAATGAAGAATTCTGGCCTGCTGACAGGCACACAATGCTGGGGAATGCTCCAGATCCCAGACCAAGCCGATAACACCGGGATGCCCCAGATGGAGCAGGTGCAGCCTCCCCGCCTTCTCCAGATGGAATCCCGGCAACCATGATCTTCTACAAACATGGCCCCGGTACCTGTGGACCAGGATTATTTCTCAAAACCGCGCCGCTGACGTTTCCTGATATACACAAAAAATGCTCAGGATTGGCTCCTTCACCCCTGAACAGCCATGATCTCAGAGGCACACAAACCAATCGCGGAACACAGAGGCTGCTGGCAGAAGTACTCCTGGACTGTGAATGAAGCTACAGCCCTGTGCCACCCCAGGAGGGAAGGGTTTTGTCCCTCGGCCTTTTCTCCTTTGTGGCAGCATGGCGACTGCCACCTTTCAGAGCCAACTGGACAGAGAGGTAAAAGCTTGAAGTGATGGGCCCGGGAAATCTCACAATGGGGGGTGGGGGGTGGAACCGGCCTTGCTCCCCGCCCAGACGAGACTCTGAATATGGCCATGATCCCAGAGGTACACAAACCAATTTCGGAATGCAGTGGCTGCTGGCAGAAATATGAACTTAATAACTAAAATACCAGAATTCCAAAACCGCTCAGCCACTGTTGCAGCCATGTGACATCATATGTTCTTCATTATCAGCAATAGAAAACAAATTATCTAATGATGCCTTTTCGGCAATCTGATTTTGGGGGGAAAATTCCAAATAATAATTGTGGGTTTTCTGTCAAAAATTGAATGTAATCAAAGTAAAGAGCGAGTAAAGTGGAAATCATCTGCCACACAGGCAGGGTGGGAGGTGGGAGGGGGGTATACGGGGTTCTTAGTGGTGGAACATGTGCACTAGTGAAGTTAGGGGGTGTTTGATCATTGTATGACTGAGACTTAAACCTGAAAGCTTTGTAACTGTTCTCACGGTGATTCAATAAAAAAATTAATTTCTAACATGTAGTTATCCAGTTTTCCCAGTTCTCAAAATGCTGCAAAATATTAAAAGACATAATTCCAATGGAACTGGGAATTGGTGACCTCTGCCCATGTCCCCCATGTTTCTGGCAACTAGGCAGTAATACCCACAAGCCACCTCTGGCTGGTGCTAGATAATCTCACCAAGAGCCATGACCTAGAGACTCATTGCCCTCTCTCGGAAGAGAGCATAAAGTGACAGGCCATAGACATACATGCTGCTGGACCCTCTGCCAGGCTGTTTCATTCGGGTACTCTGGAGTGGGGTCCTCACCCAAGGGACCCAGTCCCGACAGCTGAAAACCTCCAAAACTCGACCGCTGCCATGCTCACAGCCACTCTCCACATGCTCGGGCTGAGCCTCATGAGTAGATGAGTAAAGTATGGACATCTCATACCTCACACCACTCATATTCCAAGAATAGCACACCACATTTGACGTGGTTTAAAGTAGAAGGCAACCAACCTTAGAGGGATATGTGTCTGTGTATATATATATACATATGTAATATAAAATACGTGTGATGTGTATATATAAATGTAATATAAAATATAAATATATAAGCACATAAGGCTTAACCCTTAACAACATGTTAATCTCTTATAGGAGGGCTTAATGGCCCCTGGGTGACATACAACAATCTTCACACACACTCTCCTCTAAGGAAAGCTTTTTGGAGCATTTTCAGTTGTTCATTCATAACAAACAATTCACTGTCACTGTCACTGTCATACCGATTTGTTCGAGCGGGCACCAGTAATGTCTCTCATTGTGAGACTTATTGTTACTGTTTTTGGCATATCAAATACGCCATGGGTAGCTTGCCAGGCTCTGCCGTGTAGGCGCGATACTCTCGGTAGCTTGTCGGGCTCTCCGAGAGGGGCAGAGGACTCGAACATGGGTCGGCCGCGTGAAGGGCAAATGCCCTACCACTGTGCTATCGCACAATACAAAATAAATTATTTCGGTTCTGCTTTGGGGCAGGGCTGGGGTTCTGGATGGAAACATCCAAAATATGGTGGTGAGAAGGTGTAATGGTGGTGGGATTGATGTTCAAATATTAAATGTAATCAAATATTGTGAACTACTTTATAAAAATGAAATAAGATTAAAAAAAGACAATTCTTGTTTGCACTTAACAATAACCAAGATTGCACACGTTAACATTTAGAACTCCAGTGAGGTAGGGTTCTGGGAGCTAGAGAGTACTCACGTATGCTTGGATCAGCAAAATACTAGACCAAACATGCCTTGCAATTGCCACCCTTTCCATTTCCGTGGAAACAAGAAGGTGATCCTCCAGGAGTCATATAAGTCAGCACATGAGCAGAGTTGAGACATGGATGTCGCTCTCAGATCATTGTGATCATCTTTTCTACTTTGTTTCAGAATAAGATCTGTTTGCTCTTTAAATAGCATTGATTTTTCAGAATTAACAAAGTGGGAGGAGGAACATCTAAACAAAACGATTGAACTGATCTCATAATCCCCAAAGAAGAAGAAATATCCTGGTACTTTTTGAAGTAAAGTACTAGAGAATCCATGGTAGAAACCCATGAGGCCCTCCTTTCTAAAGATAATCTTCACCATCATCCAAACGATGCTGTGGCTTTTTGCTATCTTTCCTGACAACTTCATTTCATACATGGCCTGCAGCCGGCACTTACAAGCTCCGTGGGACACAGCACCAGTGCAGCAAAGTTAGAGGCAAGGGATTTTCAGCAACTATTCATGACACCTCCTAAGGATGTAAAATTTTAAAGAGTCTTGTATATTAGTTGATATAAAATATTTACGACAGCATCACAAAGGTGAGTCTAAAAATATCACTTCAAATATCAACTAAAATGCAATACAAAGGGGAGGGAGGTTAATATTAGGAAACCCATCTGGATTCTCTGACTCAATCCTTTTTTAAAAAAATTATTTACTTTAAATTTTTTATTGAATCACTGAGTTAAAGTTACAGAGCTTTCATAATTGACTTTCAGTCATACAATGATTGAACACCCATCCCTCCACCAGTGTGCATTTTCCACCATCAATGTACTGAATATCCCTCCTGCCACCCCTAGCCCATCAAACCCCCTGTCTTTGTGGCAGGCACCTTCCTTCTTACTCTCTCTCTACTTTGGGCCATTATAGTTTGCAATACTGATACTTAGAGGCCATCATGTTTGGTCCTTAGTCTGCTTTCAATATACATCTCTCATCCCAATTATCCCTCCAACCATCATTGATTTGGTGGTCCCTTCTCCATCCACACTGCTTTTCCCCCCAGCACATGAGGCAGGTTTCCAAACTGTGCAGCTATCCTCCTGGCTCTTGTCTCTATTGTCCTTGGGTGTCAGTCTCATATTATGTTATTTTATATTCCACAAATGAGTGCAGTCATTCAATATATGTCCCTCTCTTTCTGACTCATTTCACTTAGCATGATACTCTCCATGTCCATCAACTCATAAGAAAATTTCATGACTTCATTTTTGTAGAAGCTGCATAGTATTCCATAGTGTAGATGTACCAAAGTTTCTCTAACCAGCCATCTATTCTCGGGTACTCGGGTTGGTTCCAGATTCTGGCTATCGTGAACAGTGCTACAATAAACATACAAGTGTCATTTATACTGTGCTTTTTTGCATCCCAGAAATGGTGTTGCTGGGTCATATGGAAGCTCAATTACTAGTTTTTGAAGGAATATTGTTTTCCAAAAAGGCTGGACAAGTTGGCATTCCCACCAACAATGAAATAGAGTCCTTTTCTCCCTGAATCCACACCAGCACTGGTTGTTCATGTTCTTTTTCATGTGTGCCAGTCTCTGTGGTTCGAGATGATATCACATTGTTGTTTTGATCTGTATCTCCCTGGTGATTAGTGATGTAGAGAATTTTTTCATGTGCCTTTTGGCCATTTGAATTTCTTTTTTGAGGAAATTTCTGTTCACTTCTCCCCATTTTTTGATGGGGTTGGTTTTTGTCTTGTAAAGTTCTACCAATGTCTTGCATATCCTGGATATTAAGCTCCTATCTGATAGATATTGGGTAAATAATTTTTCCATTTCATTGACTCTGTTTTGGTCACTGTTTCTTTTGAAGCTCAGAAACTTCTTACTTTAATGTAGTCTCATTTGTTTATATTTGTTTCCACCTGTTTGGTCATTGTTTTTTCATCCTTGAAGATGCCTTCAGCTTCAATGTCATGGAGGGTTCTGCCTAAATTTTCCTCTATGTACCTTATGGATTTGGGTCTGATATTGAGGTCTTTAATCCATTTTGATCTACTTCTGTGCCTATGTTAGACAGATGTCTGAATTCATTTTTTTGCATGTATCTGTCTAGTTTTCCCAGCACCACTTGTTGAAAAGGCTTTCCTTGCTCCATTTCACATTTCTTGCTCCTTTATCAAAGATTAAGTGATCATATACTTGGGAATCTGTGTCAGAATATTCAACTTTGTTCCATTGGTCTGTGGGTCTGTTTCTATTCCAATACCATGCTGTTTTAATTGCTACTGCTTTGTAGTACAATTTGAAGTTGGGGAAGGTGATGCCACCCATCTTCTTTTTCCCAAGGATTGCATCAGCTATTCATGGGGGTTTATTGTTCCATATGAATTTCAGGAGTGTTTTGTCTATTTATTTGAAAACTTTCCTGAGTATCCTTATATGGACTGCATTGAATCTGTATAATGCTTTGGGAAGTATTGCCATTTTGACAATGTCAATGCTCCTGATCTATGAGCAGGGGTGTCCTCTTATTTCTTGAAGTATTGTTTTGTAGTTTTCTTTGTATAGGTCCTTCACCTGTTTAGTTAAGCTGATTCCAAGGTACTTGATTTTCTGATGCACTATTGTGAACGGGACTGTTTTTTAAATTTCTCGTTCTACTCTTTTATTATTTGTATATATAAAAACCATAGATTTTTTTAAAATTTATTTTTAATTAGTGAATCACCGTGAGGGCACAGTTACAGATTTATACACTTTTGTGCTTATGCTTCCCTCATACAAAGTTCGGGAACCCATCCCTTCACCAGTGCCCATTCTCCACCACCAGTAAACCCAGCATCCCTCCCACCCTCCCCATTCCCAGCTCCCCCCACCCCACCCTGCCACTGTGGCAGGGCATTCCCTTCTGTTCTCTCTCTCTAATTAGCTGTTGTGGTTTGCAGTAAAGGTGTTGAGTGGCCACTGTGCTCAGTCTCTAGCCCTCATTCAGCCCGCAACTCCCTTTCCCAACATGGCCTTCAACTACATTATAATTGGTGATCCCTTCTCTGAGTTGCCCTTTCCCCAGAATGTGAGGCCAGCCTCGAAGCCATGGAGTCAACCTCCTGGTACTTATTTCTACAATTCTTGGGTGTTAGTCTCCCACTCTGTTGTTCTATATACCATAGATGAGTGCAATCTTTCTATGTCTGTCTCTCTTTCTGACTCATTTCACTCAGCATGAAACTTTTCATGCTGATCCACTTAAATACAAAATTCATGACCTCCTTTTTTCTGACAGCTGCATAGTATTCCATTCTATAGATGTACCAAAGTTTCCTCAACCAGTCATCCGTTCTAGGGCATTCGGGTTTTTTCCAGATTCTGGCTATTGTAAACAGTGCTGCGATGAACATACATGTGCAGATGTTGTTTCGATTATACTTTTTTGCCTCTCTGGGATATATTCCCAGCAGTGGTATTGCTGGGTCAAATGGAAGCTCAATATCTAATTTTTTGAGAATTGTCCATATTGTTTTCCAGAAGGGCTGAACCAGTCGGCATTCCCACCAGCAGTGTAGAAGGGTCCCTTTCTCCCCACATCCTCTCCAACAGCGGTTGCTTTTGTTCTTTTGGATGTGTGCTAGTCTCTGTGGTGTGAGGTGGTATCTCATGGTTGTTTTGATCTGCATCTCTCTGATGATTAGTGATGTAGAGCACTTTTTCATGTGCCTTTTGTAAAAGCCATAGACTTTTGGGCATGATTTTGTAACCTACCACTTTATTATACAAACCTATTGCTTCTTGGAGATTTTCTGTAGAGTCTTTAGGATTTTCTAAGTATAGTATTGTGTTTCTGAAAGTAGTGATAGTTTGACTTCTTCCTTTCCTATTGGAAGCCCTTGATATCTTTTTCTTCTCTAACTGCTATGGCAAGTACTTCCAGTACTATATTGAATAGAAATGGTGAGAGTGGGCAACCTTGTCTTGTTCCTGATCTTAGAGGGAAGGCTTTAAATTTTATCCTGTTGAGAATAAAGCTGTGGGCTTGTGGTAGATGGCCTTGACTATGTTGAGGATAGTTCCTTTGACTCTCATTTTATTGAGACTTTTTATCATAAATGGGAGCTGAATCTGTCAAAAGCCTTCTCTGCATCTATGGATATATTCATACGTTTTTTATCTTTACTTTTATTGTTATGGTGTGCTGTGTTAATTTACTTGTGAGTGTTGAACAATCCTTGCATCCCTGGGATGAATCCTACTTGGTCATTGTGTATTATCTTTTTGATGAGTCGTTGTATTCTATTTGCTAGTATTTTGTTGAAGAACTTTGCATCTGTGTTCATCAGGGATATCAGCCTATAATTCTCTTTCTTTGTGGTATTTCTGTCTGCTCTGGTATGAGGGTGATAGTTGCTTCATATAAACTGCTTGGACATGTTTCTGTTTCTTCGATTTCCTGGAAAAGCTTGAACAGGATTGGAAGTAAGTCCTCCTGAAAGGTTTGGAAGAATTCACTAGAGAATCCATCTGGGGCAGGGCTTTTGTTTTTCGAGAGACTTTTGATTACTAACTACTATTTCAATTTCCTTGATGGTGATAGATCTGTTTGGGTATTTCAAGTCTTTTTAGGTAAGTTTAGGGAGATCATAGAAGTCCAGGAATTTATCCATTTCTTTGAGTTTCTCTTGTTTTGTGGCATAAAGATTCTCAAAGTAATCTCTAATTATCCTTGGAATTTCTGTGGTTTCTGTTGTGATGTCCCCACTTTTATTTCTGATTCTGTTTATTAGGGGTCTCTTTCTCTTTCTTTATGAGTTTGACACAACTGTTTCCCCATTCCTGACACCACTCTCTCACCCCAGGAACCACGGAAGTCACAGGTTGTAGCTGGAGGAGACTAAGACTAAGACTTGTATGCAGCCTGACAAGTTGTGATACAAATCATAACATGGACCTAATGAAATTACTTCAAACCTCCTCTTCCATCATGCACCTACCATTTTATAGTTCAAAAAATACCATACAAGGCATTAAAAAATGTGTTGTAGGAAAAGTTCTCAAAGCTGAGAAAGATTTCTATCTGGGTGACTGACTTGCCAGAAAACCTCTTCTTTTTCATGAACAGCCATCCCTGTCTTTTAGATTTCCTGGCCCTAATCCTCTATGGAAGCTTTTCTTTGAGTTTTCCCATGCTCCATCTGCCTTAGAGAGTTCACTAATCTGCAATAAAGCTTTCTTTTGCTTTGCTAGTGTCTTCTCAAATTCTTTTCTGTAATGAAGGCAAAGTTCTGGACCTTGAATAAAGGCTAGGAATGACTTTCTTTCTTCTGCAAAGATCATAACTTTGTCCCGCTGGTAGACCAAACTAAAATTCTCAAACAAAAAAAGAGTGGGGTTATTATGGGATCTATATATTGTGGTAATACAAATAGCCGTTATTTTAAAAGGAAATGAAAGTTATAACTCTGCACACACAAAATAATCACAAAAGCAGGAAATGTGAACAGAAGGTTAAGAGAAGAGATGTGGAAGGACTTAAGGTTACTTTTCAAAAACAAAAATATGCATTTTGAAAAATCAACAAATTGCCCAATCTTCTTAATTTTTTCATTGCTTTGCTTAAATTGAGGGTGTTTTAGGAAATAATAACATTTGTAGTAAAGCAACATTTGATTTTCTAAAATTCCTTACGTTCAATTTTTTCATTGAAGTAAGCTTAAATGAAAAAAAAAGCTTAAATGAAAAAATATATATATATTATTAATAACAGCATAACCTATTTCACTCAGTTTGGTTTTTTGTTTTTAACTATGCATAGAGAAATATCTGCTCCAAGTTTCCCTGAGAGATAGTAGTCCATTCTGGGCATGAAATCGAGATGATTAAAACTGTGAGTGTAGTCCAGGGATAGAAATGAAACCTCAGAGCATTTGCCTGACCCTAAGCTGATCCCTAATACTTTGCCAAAGATCTCTGTGCCCTTTGCTGTCTAGCCCTGCCTCTACTGTACACAGATTCAATGTATATTGGGCTGTTTCTAACAAACAGAATGACAAAGAGGACTTTCTAGCATTTGAGAAATATTAGAAAGCCTGAGGAAATTTAATCTGGAGAAGAAGATAATTTATAGGAAAATTATGCCTGATTTTATAGTTTTTGAACTATCCGACAAAAGGATGAGTTGGCATCAAGATCCAGTGGAGGATTTGATAGACTCATTTCCTTGCAAAGTAATAACTTCCTAGTGGCTAATGGGATAGTGGGTAGAAGCTTTATTTCACCCTATCAGAGTCAACTTTTGCTAAAGGATTACACGAGCAATTGATATGTGACACTTGAGTCTTGTGGTGGCCAAATAAGAAGTGCTCAGTGAGTTCCAGCTATGTTATTATTCCTCATCTTAAGAACAGCACAAGGAAGTAATGGAGGGTGGGTTTCATGACTACTACTCATTCCTTTTTCAATTTTAATTTTAAATTTTTTAACCTTTGTGTAATATATTTTTTGTAACTTGCTTCCCCCCATTTATTGATTCACTGTGACATATAGTTACAAAGCTTTCATATTTGAGCTTTGATCATACAATCATCAAACATTCATCCCTTCACCAGTGCACATTTTCCACCACCAAAATCCTCAGTACCCCTCCCATCCCACCGCTTCCCCTGCCTGTGTGGCAGACAATTTCCCTCATACTCTCTCTCTACTTTGGTTACATTCGATATTTCGACACCAGTCCCACCACAACTCAAATCTCCCAAAAAGGCAATGCTAGACAATTTGTTTTATATTGCTTGTCATTGATAAAATATAATCTAAGAATTCTAAAATTTTAGTAATTAGAGTCTGGAAAGATCTCTCAGGGAACTGCTTGGTTCCGAGATTCGTGCATGTGTCTCTGGATCATGGCCCTGTGGGCGCTTAAGTAGCTGGTGGCCATTTTTAGGCATCATCTCAGAGTCCCATATGGGCGGGGCGAAGGAGAAGGGCCGACTCCACCCCTGTTCCGTGAGGCCTGGCATTTCCCACCACTGCCACCACATACCTGGAGCTTTTGTTAAGTTCTAGAAGATGGCAGCTGCCAGGATTCTAGGGGGCAGGCAGAGGGACAGCACCTGCTCCCATCTAGATTGGCCCGGAAAAAGCGGCTTATTGCAAAATCTGGAGGCATTTCTTCAGCAAGATGCTCAGTTCCAAGATTCTTGTGTGTGTCTAATTTTAATTTTTTTTAATTGAATCACCGTGAGATACAGTTACAAAGCTTTCATGTTTGAGTTTTAGTCATACAATGATCGATCACCCATCCCTCCACCAATGTGCCTCCAATGTCCCTCCCCTTTCGAATCCTCCGCCTGCCTCTATGGCAGATAATTACTCTCATACTCTCTCTTCTTTTGGGCATTATGGTTTGCAATACAGATACTGAGAGGCTATCACGTTTGGTCCTTAATCTACTTTCAGCACACATCTCCCACCCTGAATGATCCCTCCAACCATCATTGACTTAGTGATCCCTTCTCTATTTCAGCTGCCTTCTCCCCCAGCTCATGAGGCAGGCTTCCAACTATGGAGCACTATTCCTGGTCCTTTTCTTTACTGTCTTTGGGTATCAGTTTCATATTATGTTATTTTATATTCCACAAATGAGTGCAATGATTGTGTCTGTCCCTCTCTTGCTGTATGACTCATTTCACTTAGCATGATACTCTCTATACAAATTTCATAACTTCATCTTTCTTAAAAGCTGAATAGTATTTCATTGTGTAGATGTACCAAAGTTTCTTAAGTCAGTAATCTGTTCTCAGGCACTCAGGTTGTTGCCAGATTCTGGCTATAGTGACGAATGCTGCAATGAACATACAGGTGTAGATGTCATTTCTACTGTGCTTTTATGCACCTTTGGAACATATTCCCAGAAGTAGTATTGTGGGTTCATATGGAAGCTCAATTTCTAGTTTTTGAAGGATTGCCCATATACAATTGCTCTTTCAATGCTGAAGACTCCATTTCCATTAAAGAGCTAATTTAGGGAAATGTATACAACTGAAAACACTACATTTCAACAACCCGACTTAGTTATAAGATCATGTTCTTGATTTCCAAATGAATTTTCATATTATAAATATTTTGAACTAAGAATTAAAGGAAAAAAGTAAAAAACAAAATAAAAAAGAATTAAAGGAAAATGCTGTATAAGGTAGAAAATTATCATCTACATTTTGATAAATTTGACCCAATATATATATTTGTATCCATTTCATAGTACAATTCTGCTACAAGTGTATTGTGACTGTTAGTTCAAAATTTTTATGGCTTTTAGTTTTGTGATTCTTTGTGTAAAATGGGCTCTAATGCATAGTTTTTCTCTCCATAAAATTTATTAGTAGATTGTGGTAACAATGACATTAATTTATCTTAGAATGATAATAGGACAGGAAAATTATGACAATGATTATTAATACCAATAACTGTCACTGTCACTGTCATCCCATTGCTCATCAACTTGCTCGAGCAGGCACCAGTAATGTCTCCATTGTGAGACTAGTTGTTACTGTTTTTGGCATGTCAAATATGCCCTGGGTAGCTTGCCATGTGGGATTAGTATCAATAGATAGATAAGTATTAATTTTTCATCAGTGTGGCATGAGCAAGGCGAGAAAAGTTGACTTATTATTTAATAAAATGCTATTATACTGAGTACAATGCTTACTGTACCTTGAAGTGCTGTGGACTACTCTCTGGAGTGATTATAAGATCTTTTATTTCTTTGTTTTCACTTTTCACAGTAGTCAAAATATGAATAACAGTATAGCTATTTCAGGAGAACTGAGAGGTTTGGGCCTATTAATTAAGAGTTTATAAAAACTTAGCTCTGAAATTGCTGCTTATATTTCTTTGATAAATAATAAGCATTCATGAACACAACTTCACATATAACCTGTTGGCTCAAGCAAAACAAAAAAAGCAACCAAGTTTTTAACCAACAAAATGTATTTATTGGTAAATGACAACAAAGGGCAATTTGCAAAGTGTGCATGAGACACACTTCCTAGAACACAAGCCAGGACATTATAGGGTCATCTCCTGAAGGGGTTCCTCTGGACTCAGTAGCATACTCCTTCCCCAGTTATAGGAAAGGAGCATCACTTTCCCTCTGTCTGAGATTCAAGACATGTTGGGTCCTGCAGTGGCTGGTTGCTCATGTGTGTGGACAGTCTTCTAGCCTCCCACTTTCACCTAGATATAATTTCTGTAAATTAATTTTCAGAGACTCTAACACACATTACTTACAGGAACCTTTTTTTTTTGAGGGCATAAAATGTGCTCCCAGAGATAGAACAGGATTAATCTGAAGTGCAAGAAGATGAATTTTCCCCAAACAAGGCAAAACATTATAGCAATGATTTCAGTTGATCCTTGAAGAAAATGAGAATTAGGCATACTGACTTCCCTTGCAATCAAAAATCAGTGCTTAACTTTTGACTCCCACAAATTTAATTATCAAATAGCCAAATGCTGACTAGAGACCTTGCCAATAACATAAATAGTTGATTAATACAATTTTGTATCTGAATATGTGCTGCTATCTTTGCATTTAAGATGCTGTTGGTTTTTTTTAGTCTCTTCATGTTTTGTCAGTTTACACCTAATGAAGCTGCTCTCTTTCACTTCACAATTGGAAATGCTTTTCTTTTAAACAATGATTGAGAATTTTATCACTGCTTTTCCTTTTAAAATTTAGTCCTCTGTAGCACTGTCTTCCCATTGTTCATCGATTTGCTCAAGCGGGCACCAATAACATCTCCATTGTGAGACTTGTTATTGTTTTTGGCACATCAAACCCCAAGCACTGCTGGGAGCAAACTCCAAGTACTGGATTGTGAATAGCCCCTGAGAATCACCAAGTGTGGCCCCCAAATCAAAACCAAACAAACATAAAATACATCTGATAAGCATTGTAGCACTGTCGGCCAGTTGTTCATCAATTTGCTCGAATGAGCACCAGTAACATCTCCATTGTGAGGTTTATTGTTACTGTTTTTGGCATATTGAATATGCCACAGGTAGCTTGCCAGGCTCTGCCCGTGCAAGCGGAATACTCTCGGTAGCTTGCCGGGCTCTCCGAGAGGGATGGAGGAATCGATCCTAGGTCGGCCACATGCAAGGCAAACGCCCTACCTGCTGTATTATCACTCCAGTCCAATGGATAAGAATTCTTGGAAAAACTAGTACATTCCTTGTAGGCTTCCTACAGCTTTGATGATCCTATTCCAACATCAGAACACAGGGTTTTTCTTCCTGTGTAGATTAAAAAAAAATCTACTTTTCTACCTTCACTTATAGTTCCCAAACTACCTTTATAGGTAGTTTAATAAAGATAAAACTTTGTGCCATAAAGTTATCATTAAAGAGAAAGAAAGGCGTTTTAATCCTGCTTTCCCACATTTTGTTTTTTTCCTATTCTTTGTACCAGGTTCTTCCTGGTGGCTTTTGTTTTCTGGAGATTAAATCTAGCATCCCCCTCCATACACCCCTCCCCCCCAGTTTCCTTTCTCACACACATTAATTATTTTAAACCACCTTAATTATTTTAATTCACAGTGGAAAAAAATTCCTTCAGATTGATAATGTTGTAATAATACAGTATATTTACTCTACGTAGTAAATTTCATAGCATAGCCTCCAGGCAGCCTTAGGGATTTTCACAACACATATGAGACAGAGGTATTTCTAACTGCAGAAAATAAATCACTATCAACTCTTAGCTTTGCAGGGCCCTTAGAGAAAACTGGTTTGGAGATAAACATGAAACTTGGGATTTAGAATACCTGGTCTTATAATCAGGCCCTGCCCCTGCTCATTAAAATAATTAGGCCACAAGCAAACTTCCAACACATAAGCGCAATATCTTCATATCTTAACAAACATCAAAATTGACTTCATCCTCAAGTCAGCAGTCCAGGGACTGGGTGGGGCAGAGAAGAAGGAGTGGGAGCTAATGGCTGGGTTATGATCACTGTTTTAGTACTACTTACCACTTAGGAGCTAATTGTTCCCTATAAATAGGATGTCCTCAGCCGCTAAACTCCGCAGCAGGCACTGCAAATCCTTTTCAACTCTCTCACTTCACTGCTCTCATTTCATAGACTTCATGAACAAAGCATGGCCTGACTCCTCACCCACTCGTTCCTGACTTCTTCAGCCTTGTTAGATAGTGATCGTGAAAGACAAAAGCTGAGTGAGAACAGGAGCTCTATTCATTTCCAGTCATTACCTGCTAGCGCTGCCTTTCCCTGCATTGACTTTTGATTCTTTTTGACTATGAAATATATGTAGGGAAACACTGGGAAGTGATGGAGGGAAGTGGACACTCTAGTGGAGGTGTAGTGCCAGAATGTTTTATGCAGTGAAACCCCACCATTAGCAGTTTTGTGACCACAGTGCCTAAAATAAAACTTACAAAGGAAATGTACACATGTTTTTTATTTGGTGACCCTTTCTTTACACAAAACACATACATTTGCTTATATATGACCCAAGTATCTAAAGCACAAAGCATGCAAAACAATATCTTGAAACAGACCACACCCCCTGATATTTTAATTTATTATTATTATTATTATTTGGAAAATTCTAATTGTGTCCTACGAAAGTTGATTTCCAAGCTTACTTCTAGACACCAAGTGACTTGGCTAGTTTTCCCCAATGAGAGAATGGACAATCTCTCCTTCCAATCAAGGCTGTCTACTAGATTTCACCGTCACTTCCGGTAGTCTATGGATGAAAAGTAGAGTCCACCCACACATGTCTGATGAAGTTTCCCCAATGTCTTCACTCAGAAAACAGAGATTTGTAGACACTCAACTGCTCTGCACTCAACAGGCCAGCAGAAGGAGGAGGAATTGCCTCCATGAGAACTCTGGTAACCTGCCAGGGGCAGTTCGTGGTGGAGTTTTGCCAGCACTAGTAGATTCTATTCTCTGGGGCTTATGTCCTTTCAATTTTTATTTTCTCAAATTTTTAGAGCAGCTTTAGGTTCACAACCAAACTGAGCAGAATAAAAAATTTCCTATATACCTCCACACTTAACATCCATGGGCACCACCATTATTAATATCCCTTAACACGCTGATGCATTTGCTACCATAGATGAGCATACATTGGCACATTATTATATACCAAAGTCCAAGGTTCACATTAATCCACCGTAGAGTTATAGCTTCTAAAAACCTGAATAAATGTATAAAAATATGACCCACCGTAATTGTGTAATGCAGGAATGTTTCACCACCACCAAAATATACCTACTCAGCCTTTCCTCCACAAGACCACTGGCAACTACCAATTATGACACTGTTTCCATCGGCTTCTTTCACTTAATGTGCATTTAAGGTCCTCCATTGGGCAGGGGAGGGAAGGGAGATAACGCTTCCACTTTTGGCTTAGCAGCGGTTCAATGTGAGGATCAGAGGACATGATGCTTTTCAACTCTCCTGATGCCAGGGATTCCTGGGCTCTTCTGGCTGTTGTAAGCCTTCAGGACCACACCTGGTAATGCTCAGGGGTCTGTGTCCTGCTGGTGATCAAACCAGGGTCAACCACATGCTAGTCATGAACCTTAGCCCATCCCATCTACTTGCTCTCTGGGCCCAAGTTCCACTGTGTGTGTGTGACTTCATAGCTTTTTTATGCTAATGCTAAATAATATTCCTTGCCTAATTGTATCACATGTAGTTACATCCAAGTTTTGACAATTACAAATGGAAATATTTTAAATATCTGTGTGCAGGTTTTTGTGTAAACATTTTTCAACTACATTAGGTAAATATCAAGGAACATGATAGATATGGTAAGAGAACGTTTAGTTTTGTGAGACACTACCAAGGTGTTTTTTAAGGAGGCCATGCCATTCTGCACTTCCACTAGCAATGAAAGGGCTCCTTTTGTCCCATATTCTTGTCAGTGTTTGTTTTATTGGTGTTCTGGATTTTGAGTATAGTTATTGGTATATAGTTCCTGTTGTATACAGATTACTTGCCATCTGTACATCTTCTTTAGCAAAGTGTCTGTGAATACCTTTAGCCCACTTTTAAATTAGATTGCGTCCTACCACTGAGTATTAGGAGTTCCTTTTGTATCTTAATAGTCTTTTATCAGATGTGGACTGGAGCGATAGCACAGCAGGTAGGGCTTTTGCCTTGCACATGGCCAATCCGAGTTCTATTCCTCTGCCCCTCTTGGAGAGCCTGGCAAGCTACTGAGAGTATCCCGCCCACATGGCAGAGCCTGGCAAGCTACCCGTGGCATATTTAATATGCCAAAAACAGTAACAACAAGTCTCACAATGGAGATGTTACTGGTGCCCACTTGAGCAATTCAATGGACAACTGGCAGATAGTGCTACAGTGCTTATCAGATGTATTTTATGTTTGTTTGGTTTTGATTTGGGGGCCACACTTGGTAATTCTCAGAGGCTATTCACAATCCAGTACTTGGAGTTTGCTCCCAGCAGTGCTTGGGGTTCTCTGCAGAGCCAACGATTGAACCTGAGCCTCCCACGTGCAAAACATGCCCTTAGCCCAAGTGAACTCTCGGCCTCTATCAGATGTATCTTTTACAAATGCTTTCTCCCAGTTTGTGGCCTCCAATGTTTTTTTAAATTATCTCAACAGTGTTTTCCATACATCAGTTTTTATTTGGAGAATGTCTAGCTAAATATGAGACTATTTCTGGGTCTCTGTTCTCTATACTTGATGTATATCTATTCTTTTGTCAGTATCACATTATCTTGATTATTGTGACTTTATAGTAAGTCATGAGAACAGGTAGTATCAGCTCTTCAATCTTATTCTTCTTTGATACTGAATTGACTTTTCTTGTTTCTTGTTTTTCCATACCTATAAACTTTAGGTCTGTGACATTCATAGAGTAACACCTTGATTTCAATTGAGATTGTAGCAATAAATTTTTTAAAATCTTAATATTTTTGATTCTTTTATTTATAAGATGGATTACCTATTTAATAGTTCTTTGAGTATTTAATCATTTTCTTCATAAATATATGTATACTTGACTTATTTTTTCATTTTTTGGGGTGCTGATGCAAATAGTATTGTGTTTTTAATTCTAAATTCTATTAATTCACTTTCGGGACATAGGGACTGGGCTCACTTTTGTTGATTAACTCCATATCCAGCTATCTTGCTATACTAGATTATTAGTTTCAGTTTTTTGTTAATTATTTTGTTATTTTAAATTTCTCACATAGACAATATGTATTCTGTGAACAAAGCAGTTTTATTTCTTCTTTCCTTATCTGTGTGGCTTCTATTCCTTTTTCTTATCGGGTTGCACTAAAAATTCTAGAATGGTGTTGAAAGAAGTGATGAAAGAGGATTTGCTTATCTTGCTTCTGATCTTAGTGGGAGAGATTTTAGTGTCTCACTAGTAAATTGTGGAGGTTTCATATATGCTTTCCACCAGGTTAAGGACATTTATTTCTATTACTAGTGTGCTGAGAATTTGAGGTTTTTTTGGGGGCGGAGCAGGGTTGTTCATAAATGGCTATTGGATTTTTGTCAAATGCTTTTTATTCATTTATTAGTATGTTCCTATTATATTTCTTTTTATTTTGCTTATGTTTTTTTTAATTTAGAGTAAGTGTTCTTGGCCCCATAAATGTTTGGAGTTCCAATATTACCAGTTTGGAAGAGGTGTAGTCACTGAGATGAAGCTTGTATATTCTGCCTCCTTAAATAGTCTCCAAGTCGGCTCTCATAAATCAAATTCACACAGAGCACACTGTACTACCAAAAATGTGTTCCTATTATTTTTCATCTTAGTTTGTTGATGTGATGAATTACATTAGTTTCTAAATGTTGAACCAACCTTGCATATTTGGGGAAACTCTTATTTAGTCATGATGAATTATTCTTTTTATGCATATTTGAATACAATTTGATAATATTCTTTTGAATGTTGCATTTATGTTAATAAGAAAAATTGTTTTGTAGGTTCTTTTAGTATCTGCTTGCTTGGTTTTATTATAAGAGTACTATTGGTTTTATAAAATGAATTAAGAAATATGTCGTTTGCTTCTGTCTTCTGAGTGAGATTATCTAGAATTAATATCATTTCCTTCTTAGATGTTTCATCACAGATCTCTGGCACTTTCTGTTTCACAATAATATTATTATTTACACTTATAGTGTAACTTTTTTGGACTACTTCTTGTTTGAGATCTGGCTAATTATGTCTTTAATTTTTTTTGGTTTTTTTTTTTTTTTGAGGGGTCACAACTGGTTGTGCTCAGGGCTAACTCCTGGCTCTACACTCAGGAATCATTCTTGGTGGGCTCAGGGAAATATATAGGGTGCCAGGGATCAAACTCAGTTCAGTTGCGTGCAAGGCAAATGTCCTACCGGCTATACTATCTGTTCATGATTTATGTTATTATTTTCATAGGGGTCACACTCTCTGCTATAGCGGGCTTCTAGAGACACTGATGCATGATAGTGCAAACCTGACAGTTTGATGCTTTATGTGACAGTACTTGGAGCTACCAGGGCATGGGTTGCCATAAGTACTCACTGCCTTGCTCACTCACTGCCTTGCCTATGTGAGATATGTGGTATACCACTTAGTTCTACCCAGCCCCTTGATATTAACTTGAGACCCATTTTTTATATCCTGGCCAGGTACTTGTCAATTTTAGTCAAGTTGCTATTCCCTATGGAGTTTATGTTTCAAATTCATTGACTTTTGCTTTAATTCTTATCTTTCTTTTTCTTATGTGTATTTAGATTTAACTTGTCTTATTTTATAGTTGTTCAAGGTAGATTAGATTATTTTAGATCTTTCTTCTTTTTTAAAATAATGTAGGAGTACTGCTATGTATGCAGCCATTGATTAAGCTGATTTAACTGGGCATAAATCCACATTACTTTTTTTTGTATTCTGAATGTTAACTTTATTTTATTATTTTATTATTGTTTACTCCCCTCCTTTTTTCCCCCTCCTTTTTTTGATTCACTGTGAGATACAGCTACAAAGCTTTCATGTTTGAGCTTCAGTCATATAATCATCAAACACCCAACCCTTCACACTTTCCACCACCAAAATCCCCAGTATTCTCCCCCGACCCCCATTCCAACCTTTCACCTGCTTGTGTAGCAGAAAACTTCCCCCATTATCTCTCTCTATTTTGGTTACATTCAATATTTTGACACCAGTCTCACCACCACTCAAATCTGCTGAAAAGGCAATGCTAGATGATTTGGTTTTTACTGCTTGTTATGGATAGAATATAATGTCCAGGAAATTCTGTGTCATTTTCTTCCTGAAGCTTTAGTTTAGTCTCTGGGCCTTGGCAATTGATGAGATTACATGGCGCCAGGGGCAGTTTGTGGGTGTGAATGCCAAGCTATTGGAAAACTGGGGACCTGGGGGGAGGAGAACCAGTCCCAATCCAAGCAGGCTTGGAAATCTGTCACAGGTTCCCGCATATCTGGGTTTTCCTGCCAGTCTGCTCTCTGGTGAGGTTCATCCCATTTGGGGTGAGGCTCGTCTGAGCATGTGGAGAGTGGCTTTGGACATGACGGTGGTTGGGTTCTAGAGGTTTTCAGCTGCTGGGGTTCTGCTTGGGGCAAGTAGGGAAACTCAATCTGCTCCCCTCGGAGGTGCCCCAGTGAAGACAGTCTGGCACGGGGTCAGGACATTCTATGGCACTCTCTTCTGGGAGCTTTAGTTTATAGTCTCTGGGTCTTGGCCATTGATGAGATTACATGGCACCAGGGGCAGTTTGTGGGTGTGACTGCCAAACTACTGGAAAACTGGGGGCCCGGGGGAGGAGGCCGAGTCCTGATCCAAGCGAGTTGGGGGGGTCTCAGTCACGGGTTCCCACTACCTCTGTACTACAGGTCTTAACTGCATCTTTTGATCTATTTTGAGATTTATGGGTTTCTGAATAAGGCCAATAAATGAGCTTATGTGGCTGAGCCAGAGGTGGTTTGTGGGTGTGTCTCCCTCATACCTAACTTTTGTCCGTTTAATTCTTGGTAAACTCGGCCCCAAGTTGTTGGGATCTGGTCAAAGACACAGCAGCAATTTTTGGGTATCTGAAAGTCTGAAGGCATCATCAAGATGCTTATGCACTCGACCCACAAGTACAGGTTTACCTGCTGGTGGCACCATACCCCCTTCTTTCTTCTTTTTTAGCATAAGCATTCACTACTATAAATTTTCTTCTTAGAAGTGCATCACCTCTCCCCACAGATTTTTGATATGTTGTATTTTTTTTAATTTGGGTAAAAATATTTTGAAATTTTATTGAGATTTCCTCCTTGATTTATATGCAGATTAGAAGTATGATACTAATCCAGGTGTCTTTCTGTTATTGATTTCCAGTTTAATTCCACTGTGGTCTGAAAGCAGATTCTGTAAAATATCTATTCTTTAAAAAATGGTGCAGAATAACCACAACACCCAAAAGGAGAGAGGAGCAAAAGGGAATGCCCTGCCACAGAGGTGGGGTGGGGGGGAGGATGGGCTGGGAGTGGTGGGAGGGATGCTGGGACCACTGCTGGTGGAAAATGGGCACTGGTGGAGGGATAGGCATTTGAGCATTGTATAATTGAAATGCAAGCATGAAATTTTGTAAGTCTGTAACTGTACCTCACAGTGATTTACTAATAAAATTTTTTTTCAAAATGTTGTTGAATATTGTTTATCTTGATGAATGTTCTTTGTGAGCTTAAAAATAATGAGGTGGATGAGTATTTTATATCTGTTCCTTATATCCAGTTTACTAATATTATAGGGTTATTGAGTTAAGTTAATCACTGCTGGAGTTATCCATTTCTGAGAGAGAAGTATACTTGTATAATTCAGTATATTAGTAAATTCATTTGTTTCCTCTTGCAGTTCAGTAACTTTTGCCCCACCCCCCCGACTGGGATCTCCCTAGTTTTTAACTCTCAGAATTATCTACAGTTCCTTCAATTATAGTTCTGGTACACCCAGCAATAGATGGCTACTCCTGGGTTTCTGCTTTCATGAGTCTCCACATTCTCCTGTTTGACTCTTCTATTTAAGTGATGGTACTTTTCCCTGAGAACTTTCAGGCAAAATGAACAACCAGAAACACTGATTGGCGTTAACCGTCACGTGGAACTTAATAGTTTCACATTATTAAAACATCTTAACCAGGAACTTTGAGTGTCACATTACTGAAACAGCTGCCATAGAACTGAAATATCTATGTTGGTCTTAACTGTTGGTATATTTTGTATTCTAATAACTCATAAATAATTATCAATATATATTTTATTGTTGACTAGAAGTTTGAATTCCTCCCAGGGAAGATACTAATACTAATGCATTTGCACCAGTTGTACAGTCAGCCTAAAATTATGTATGAAGAAAAGTGAGAAAACCCTTAAAGTAGGATACAAGAGGGAAATATTTTTATAATATAAAAAATATACAAGAGCCTAAAATTATGTATGAAGAAAAGTGAGAAAACCCTTAAAGTAGGATACAAGAGGAAATATTTTTATAATATAAAAAATATACAAGAGCCTAAAATTATGTATGAAGAAAAGTGAGAAAACCCTTAAAGTAGGATACAAGAGGAAATATTTTGTTGGCCATGCATAATGAACATTATAGTCACATTGAGATGAAAAATACATGTAGAGCAGTTTTACTAAATATTTTGAATTTTAAAAGTTCAAAAATGGAAATGGGAAAGAGCTGGAAAACAGAAGTATTCATTACATAATGTTTGTGTTTGCTTTTCTAAGTCATGTGGATCAGGAGACTAACACGATGAGTGAAGTTAGTGTCCAAAGGAGACAGACACAGTAATCTCCCTCACATGTGAGACACAAAGAAACATAGTAGGAGAATAACAAATGTTCAGAAACTGTGAACTGGTCTTCAACAAGAAGTTTACTACAGGAGGGAAAGGGGGACAGGTAGGATAAGGAGGTGGGGGAGACATTTTGCCGGTGGTGGAGGGAGGTGCTCACACTGGGGAAGGGTGCAGCGCTGGAATGCTTTGTGCATGAAACCCTATCAGTAACAGTATTGTAAATCACAGTGCCAAAACATTTTTTTAAAAAATACGAATTTAAAAGTTGTGAGTGCTTGATAACTTAGTATGAATAATTTAGAAGGGAAATCCAAATACTTACAACTGGAATAGCAGTATAACTCAGATTCTACACAAGGCCATTTTAGTCATACTATTTTTATGAGCAAAATTTAAAAAACTATCAGCATCAAGAAACCTTTGAATTGTAATTTATGATTTATACTTCACCTATTTTCAAAATCATTTAGTAAAATGTAAAACACCAAAAAGTGTAAGGAAAATTAGCAACTAAGAGGGAGCAATTAATCAGCGAAGAGACAGATAAAGGATTGTTCCAGAGACCTATAGGAACTTTATCTATTTCTAATCCACAGAGAGAATTTTAAAATATTTTCCTAGGTCTCTAGTAAAACTTTCAATTTTCCCTCTGAAACTCATCTTTGTCAGTTTTTCTACTCTTCCTTGTTCTATAGGCTCTCCCCTGCAACTTCTCACCCACAGTCATGAAATCATCATCTGGTTAGGTTCTGTCACCTCAAAGATCTATTTCCTCAGTCCAGCTATCCCAAACTCAATATTGCCAAGACAAAAATTCATCATCTCCCCTTTCCAACCTCCTCCTTTCTTCATCCATATGCATTACTCACCCAGTTTCAAGACCAGCTGAGTCATACTCGTATAATTTCTGCATCCAATGGTTCACTAGGTTTTTTCCCAATTGCATGTAAATCATTTACATCATTCTCCTCCTGATTCCATTCTGCTAGCTCATTTTCATCTTCTTTTCTAGAATATCATAAAGACCTCCTTATTGTCCTCCATAGCACCAAGTCTCACCTACCTTCATCCAACCTTGTCTCTATTTCATTAAAATTTCCTAAAAATATAAATATGATTATTATTTATATTCCCTGATTCAGTATCCTTCAATAGCATTCATCACTCTATCACTATATTACTGTCATCCCGTTGTTTATCGATTTGCTAGAGCGGGCACCTGTAACATTTCCATTTGTCCCTGTCGCGTGCTAGTGTAGCCCTATGGTGTATTGGGGGCTCTTTCAGGATCAGGGGAATGAAGACTGTCATTGCTACTGTTTTTGTCATATCGAGTACGCCACGGGTAGTTTGCCAGGCTCTGCCATGTGGGCAGGATACTCTCAGTAGCTTGCCATAGTAAGAAGGTATATAGCATCCATATAACCTCCTTCATATGGTATCATTGTCTTTCACGAGACAGCCCTATCTTAATATCTAACCTCATTAACAAATGAACTGTTCCTCCCAAGCAAATTTTCTAGAGCTCTAGTTTGTTAAACATACTTGTAGAAAATAAAAATTATGTCTTTCAGACAGATAAAAATAAGGCACATTATCTCCTTATGGATTGAGGGTCCTTGTGGATTGACCCTCCTTGGGGATTGAGGGTCACTATATGGTTTCCAATTGCCATACTGAGGTCCTTTGTAGGTTCTAAGGTATGCCAGACTACAAAGTCTTTTCTTTTTGTTTGTTTGTTTGTTTTTTAGCACAGTGGGTAGGGTGTTTGCCTTGCATGCTACCAACCCAGGTTGGATTCCTCTGGCCCTCTCGGAGAGCCTGGCAAGCTATCGAGAGTATCCTGCCCGCATGGCAGAGCCTGGCAAGCTCTCCGTGGTGTATTCGATAAACCAGAAACAATAACAAGCCTCACAATGGAGACAATACTGGTGCCTGCTCGAGCAAATTGATGAACAATGGGACAACAGTGCTATAGTGTTTTTTGGGTCCCACCTGGCGATGCTCAGGGGTTACTCCTGTCTTTGTACTCAGAAATAATTCCTGGCGGTGCTCAGGGGACCATATGGGATGCTGGGAATCAAATCCGGGTCAGCTGCGTGCAAGGCAAACGTCCTACCTGCTGTGCTATTGCTCCAGCCCCCAGACTACAGAGTCTTAAAGTCACAAAAGACAGTTGACAACTATGAACTTTCAACATCTTTGTTTTAATAGTCAACCATTAAATAGTCAACCAATACCTCTTTTACTTTTAACCTTCTATCATACTCTACAGATATGATCACTTATGTTAAATTAAAAATTCTATTTTTGATCACAAATGTAAACAAGTAGACTCCAAAACAAGAACCAGAAGTGCACATGCTTTTCAACCTACCTTGTTTCTCGGGTTACTCTTGTACTTATTTTCATGTAGATAATAATATTTTTGGGGTTTTGGGAATTTAATGTATCAGCTTATATTGGTAGTCTCCCCCACTCCTCCTCCTCGTCTCCCTCCACTTCCTCTTCCTCCTCCTCCTCCTCTTCCTCCACTTCCTCTTTTCCACATTTTCTTCCTCTTCCGCCTCCACTTCCTCTTCCTCCTCCTCCTCCTCCTGCTTCTTTGCTCTCCCCTTTCTCTTTCTCCTCCTCCTCCTCATCATCATCATTCTTCTCCTTTTTCTATTTCGTCCTAAACATGCTGGTTCTCAGAGCTTACTCTTGGTTCTAAACTCAAGGATCATTCCTAGCAGGGCTCAGGAGACCATATGAGTACCTAGAATAAAACCCAGGTTGTATGCATGCAAAGCAAGTGCCCTTTCCACTTACTATCACTCCAGCCTGGTCTCCCTTTCCTCCAGGTTTAGTGAACTGATGTGTTCTTAACATGACAAGGAATAAACCCAGAAATTTCATCCATTCTGTGGCTTTCTTTGCCTATGAATCATTTGCCTTCTTAAGAAGTTCTCCACAAATAAACTGGGAGATGAAGCTTCCAGTGCAAAGATGTGAGCCCAGAATTTAGTACCATCACAGTTCTAGGAGGGCACTGTTTGACTTTCAGCTGTGCTGAAATTCAAATTGCTCAAAGATTTTCCTTATCTCAAAGAATGAAAAAAAACTGGGTCCGTTTCGTGGGACCTGCATGATATCTGTTACATGACATCTCCAAACTCTACAATACTGACATCCCAGTAGGATCACACAAAATTAGATGAGAAATTAATATAGAAGCCAACTAAGCTCAATAAGCAAAAACTTTAACACAAAAGCTCAACTAGGACCAGCCACTTAGTAAATCCTCAGACAAGGATTTACTTCCCCATGGTGAGATATAATAATTTTTGTAAATTTTATTTTACTGAAGTATTTATTTTTTGATAATTCTATAAGCCATTTAGTTGTAACAAGCAATATAAAATAAATAATTTGGGCCTGGTACAGGGACAGGGGAGGGGTGGTTGGGGGAAATGGGGATAATGGTGGATGGATAATCCCACACTAGTTGTGGGATTGGTGTTGGAATATTGAATGCCTGTAGCAAATGGATCATGAACAAGTTTGTAAATCACAATGTGTTTAAAGTAAAAAAACAAGGGGGCCGGAGCGATAGCACAGCGGGTAGGGCGTTTGCCTTGCACGCGGCCAACCCGGGTTCGATCCCCGGCATCCCATATGGTCCCCCAAGCACCGCCAGGAGTAATTCCTGAGTGCAAAGCCAGGAGTAACCCCTGAGCATTGCTGGGTGTGACCCAAAAAGCAAAAAAAAAAAAAAAAGTAAAAAAACAATTTTAAGTGGGTCAAATGTCAGGGACAGTATAAAGAAAGCAAAGAGTCTCTTATAAAAGCTAAGTAAATGTGGCTAAAACTAGCTCAGTATTGGCAGAAATACTTGAGACCAGAACATTCAACATTTAGTTCAGCTATTTTGTCCCAAAAGAAATAATTTTTTTTTCCTCAAGGAGAACTGTGAATAAGAATAGCATTTCTGACAATATTATAATCACGCAGGAAAAAGTGAAAGAACCACTCTGAGAACACTTTTGTACATAATTCAAGTGTTCTGATGTATGCATATATGTACATAAAACACATGTATAAATAGATATCTTTTCTTTCCTAAACTAAATCTCTAATAATGTATATAATTTTATGTTCCTATCATGTATACTTACTGTTACTGTTTTTTGCATATCCAATACCCACGGGTTGCTTGCCAGGCTCTGCCGCGCGGGCTCCATACTCTCAGTAGCTTGCTCAGTAGCTTGCAGGGGGCTCTCCGAGAGGGGCGGAGGAATCAAACTCGGGTGAAATCGACCGCGTGAAAGGCGAACGCCCAACCGCTGTGCTATCGCTCCAGCCCATCATGTATACTTAATATAAAATATTAACTAGATTTTTATGGGAAATATATGGAAAATATATTGATGTGATTTAAGTTGTATCTGATTAAAAAAACACTTGTTAATTAAACATTATCTTAATGCTATTGTGTGCAATTAGAAACACGGAATTTTCCCAGTCAATCAATCATGCATCAGAGTATCTCTTAGAAGACCGAAGCAAGCCAAGTTGTTTTGCATGTTATGTTAATTTTGTGTTCTGGATGATTCAACAGCATCATTTCGCTTCCTGAGTCACACTCACACCTCTGATAGTAAATGAATTTTCCCAATCATTGAGTTTCCCAAACTAGATTATTCTGTGAGTATTAATAAGCAGTAATGAATAAAGTAATTTTAATGTGGCATACAAGGGTTTTGATACAAACACAAGTTGCTGATAGCAAAAGGCAGGATCATAGGAGAGGCTAAAACTAGTCATGAGAGAAGACAACAGTTGCTAGATTAGGTCAGCTTTAGTCCTGCAGGGGTTCCAGGTCTGAGTGATTTTTAGCTATTCAGGGAATAGACAGGAAGGGAATTATATATCTGCGAATAAAGTCAGTGAGAGGTGACTCAGTCTAAAGAAAAGGGAACACGAAATAGATTTCTTCCTAAAGACATGGTTCATACAAATGTGTCTGTGGTCAGACTGAAAGAGGGGTGGTTATCTTTTCTGTCCCCTAAAGACATCAAAGGAAGTCTTCCAAGTGCCTCCAAGTGGCGACTACCAAAAGAAAAAAATTTAATATTCCCCCCAATTTTCTATTTTGTCTCTTGAATTATTTCCCCTTTCCATCTATACCCTATTCTTTTAGTTCATTTCGATCTTGTTGGTAATCCAAATTATATTTTCAGTCTAGCTCTTATCCTAGATTTTCCACTGTTTATCAAATTATTCTGCTATGCATAATAGCTGTATTAGTACATAAATGTATACAACAAATCTAATAATTCTCTTTTAGCTACAAAAATAGTTCCTTTATAAGTTTCAATATCTCATTTCAGCCATTCTTTTCAGACAAGAACGCTTGAAACAGGTTTTTATCTTTATCCATCTTTAACCATCTTTATCCTGCCATCCACGTATTTCCTTTTGGTTTTCCTCTAAAGTCTCTTTCCAGTCAGAAGTTAGAGAACTGGCCCATGCAATTGAGTTGTGTATGTGTGGAGTGGGGGTGGAAGAGGAGGAGTGGAGGTTAAAAGGGAGAGTCATTGTGGTCCCTGGTGGGGGAGTTGGGTACACTGATGATGGGTGTGCTGTTGGAATTATGTGCATAAGAAAGCATCATTAACAGTACTGTGTACTGCAGAACTTCAATCAATTAAAAAAATTTAAGCACTTTCTGTTCTCTTTGTTATAGCAACACTAAGGATTGCCCATACATCCCATATATCTTTATTAGTTTGCTCACTGAGAGCAATCTGTTCCAGTCTACTCTCTCTACTTTATTCCATCCTATATGCTACTTTCCAGCTTAAAGCCCCACTTTCATAGGACTGTTTCCTTGCCCAAGTAACTTCATACCACATACTTCAAGTTCAATCTTGATGGCAGATTGTTAATGCTTACTTCAGCCTAGCCCAGTCTTTATTTCTAAAGCTCCCTGGTGGGTATCGTGACCCTGCACTTTGGTCCCTTTGACTATTTAAATACCCATACTATTTAAATACTTCATGTTTTGGCCAAGTACTGCCACAGATGCATATTTCCTGCCCTCTAATATCTCTTTGTCTATCTTTCAAGGTTCAAATTAAATCTTGCTCATTGCCTAAAGCCTGCTTATCTGGTTCCTCAAAAATTAGATACCAATGTGAGATTAAACATAAGAGAATTTTATCAATGAAAAGTCTCAACAGGAAAGTTAAAGGATGAAGCCTAAGGAGTCTTCGAAAACCTGAAAATCTGGCCCTGAGAGACACCAGTATGGTGTCTGACACAAATTTCTCTAGTTTCTAGAATAGACCCTCAGGGTCTTGGTCAATAACATACTACTAGTGAAGATCTTCACAAAACACATGGATTAATGCCTGAGTCCAGGTGAACCTTTCCATACTGTGAATTCACACTGTGCATAGAATTGGAATCACCTTAGAAGAAAGATAAACATTTTTCTTCAACTACTTTGCACCCCAAGTTTCTTGTGTCAGCTAATATCTTATAGGGACCATAAACTATCATTCAATTCCAAATACATTTGTTTTAAAAGGTACTTGATAAGTTTTTTAATGCTGTGGACAATTACTTGTTCATCAGGGAAAGGAACTAGTAGTATGGAAACTGAAAAAAAAAATAAAACCTCTACGAGATAATAAGAGATTTGCTTGCAGTTCAAATGAAGCAAAAATAATTATGGATAAAAATAGCCCTTTGGGGAATATGATAAACTAAGAAAGGTAAAATTTAATTGTGCAAATTTTGTATAGTTTGGAGGAACACAAATGAGGAGAAAGAAGAAACCCAATGGAAGAATGATTCTCTGTCCCATTATTATGGATAAATATATATATATAAATGAATAGAGTTACAAATTACTACAGATTCTGTTAAAGTATTAAAATTACCAGTCATGTTTTGCTCTAGAAAAAGAGCCATAGAAATGAAAAGTGACAACTAACCTGAAAGGTTAGCTAACTAACCTGAAAGGTTAGCTTTCTAAAGGATATAAGTTTTAAAGGTAGAAAGGGAAAGAAAAACATGATTGTTCAGAATGTTATTTTGAAAGTTAGCAAGAAGAATATTTGAAAGCTTTGGGAGAAATGCAAAGAGTAATATGGCTCATCAATTTCCATTGCCTCTTTATTTAAAATAGTAGTTTGTATATTTTTCCTGTATTTCATTACCTATAATAAATAGATTGTAAACAATAATAGTTTTGTTCTATTATTCTAGGATTTAATTGATGTATTAAGTATATAAGCACCAAAATTTAATTAGCCAATAATGTTAGGAATTTTAAGATCTATTTCATGTATATAGGTCTATAAGTTTCTATTCTTATAAAATTTTTTGACTTTAATTATCAGGATAATACTTATCTCACAAAACATTATGAACATTATTCCTATACTTTAATTATCTTAAATATACCCCCATCTCACAAGGGTATTTTAAATTAAAAAAATATTTTTAATATTAATTTTCTGTTTTATTGAATCACCTTGAGATAGAGCATTATAAAGTTGTTTGTGATTAGGTTTCTTTTTTTAAAATTTTTTAAAATTTTATTGAATTACCGTTCCCTAAAATTATTGCGAATTTTAACCATATGCTAGATATAATCCTCAACTATCCCAGATTCATTAATAAAATTGCAACATTGTTCATCAAGAAACATACAGACCCCCTTTTTCTCAGTCTGTTGAAATTAAGTACATTAAGTCCACAACTTCAGCCAGGGAATTAATCTGATGTTGCTGCATAGCCAGGGATGACGTGGTAGGGCAGTCACTTTCTGCAGCTGGGTGGCAGAGTCTCAGGCTGTCAGGAGTGTTTCAGCCAGGGCGCCAGAAAACAGTCCCACCAAGGCAAGAAGACCAGAGGCAGCCAAAAGGGGCAGGAAAATTGCGCTCTTCTGTCGGATTCTGGGCAGGAGCCAGGCAAGTTCATCTGAGCTGTAAAGAGTAAACTGGGGAACAACAGCAGTTAAGAAACAGGTTTTTACAAAGGAGGGTGGAGAGAAAGTGCATATCGTAGATACTGGGGCCAGGAGGGGACTAGACAGAAACCACCTACCAGCGTTGGTGCCAGGGGTCCGGTATCTGCAACCCAGTTTGTTTGTTTGTTTGTTTGTTTGTATGAGGGATAGACTCTATTACAGAGAGGAAAATTTTTCTATCTGGATTTATGCAAAGCACCGTAGTGCCATGAAGCATCAAAGCATACTGAAGGTACAAAGAGTAGAAAAGCAAATACTTCACTTTACTCACAATGGGATGTAATATACCCACTTGTTATGGGTCCTAGTCAAAAGAAGTATTAAATTCTGTATAGATAGAATGTACAGTTCAACACATCACATCTAATTCATTTAGTTCAATGTTGAAAACCTTGATTCTCAATTATCTAAGAGCACTGTAACAGGAGTCTGGATACTACAACAATTCTGCAGATATAATTTAAAGAGTTTTTATAACAATATAGTTTGATCCTTTGTTTCTTTCCTTAAGACACAACCTCAAACTTAACACATTTCTTCATGTTCATTCTGTGCTGTTCTTCAAGACCAGCTTCAAAAAGATTTTCTATCAATGACATCTCCATCCATCATCCTTTTTACTTAAAACACATTTGTGTTTCTTCCTTATAGTCATATCTCACATGTTTTGACCTCTTTATTTTACTGTTTTAACAAGTTGTTAATCATTATCTCAATTACCATGACTAAGCTGCACTCTTCAGTACTCTCTCAAAAGCATTACATCAGTCCTATATATATTCAAAAGGTTCACAATGCTCACAACTAAAGATCTTATAACATAGAATTCTGAATCCTAGGAAAATATGGATAAAAGAAGGTTAACACACTTACAAGATTCATATCCTTCAATCTTTACCCACTTCATCACTTCCAGTGGACTGCATTTTGTATTTTTATTTTTTAAAATGACTTTAACCTCAATTTTTATTTTTCTCCAGTACACAACTCAAATAGTCACATATGCAGTTTAAGCTTGTATTCTTAGGCAATCCTTGAAAATAACAATATAGAGAAAGAAAGCAAAATTTTAGATTGTCTATATTTATCTTAGTACAAAGGTCAAATATTCCTTCTGGTTTTCTGTATTATCTCCTTATTCCTTTTGTAATTCTTTTTTTCTTTTTTTTGCTTTTTGGGTCACACCCAGCAATGCACAGGGGTTACTTCTGGCTCTGCACTCAGGAATTACTCCTGGCATTACTCAGGGAACCATATGGAATGCTGGGAATCAAACCCAGGTCGGCCTTGTGCAAGGCCTGCCTGCTATGCTCCAGCCCCTCCTTTCATAGTTCTTGAGACAAAACTCTTCTGCCAGAATACCTTAAACTTTAAATTCCTTTTTACCACAAATACATATTTTCTGGATATACTCTATTCAAGAGGCATTCAAAACTTTTAACACTTAGAGATTAATTTCCGAACTTCAAGACTAGAATTAGCATAATACTGTGACACGTCTCCATTCTCAGCTTCCACTTGCCTCAGCTGAGAAGGGGGAGGGGCAGCTGTCTCTGTGGAGCTGCAAGGTCATTACAGCCAAAGGAATTGTTTTCAGCTGCTTGGACTTTAAAGTGACTCGCTTTTTTTCCTTCAATAAGAAGAGACCTGAAGCTGGACTGAAATTCCAGTAAAAAAAAAAAAACGTGATGTCTTTAAACTCTGATGGGATAAAAGTTTTGCAACCAAATTTTTATAACTCTAGAAAGCAGACTAATTCTTCATTAAAATTGGCTGAGGAAAAAAAAAATGACTGAGGCTTGTGGATAAAGCTCCCTCAGGACAAAGGAAAGGTGGAGAGCGGCTCTCTGCAGGGGCCTTTGAGGCAGTATCTGACTCCTCCCCTCCAAGGGCCACCCTCGGTGAACTTCTATCAGTCGGGGATGCATTCGAGGCCTCCTGTGCAGTTCAAGCTTCTTCAGAAGACCTCAGGCACTGTCGAAGGGCTGAAAGAATGGCAAAAATTTTAGGGGAAATACTTTCTTATCTCGCCTGAGCCCTTAGAAGCCAGGGACTGGAGTTGGGACCAGGTGGGTTTGGTGATCCAGGGAGCGATCTCACACACATGTCCCCCAAAACCCTCACCCTGAGACCGGCTAAGTTTTATGCCATGAGAGTGTAAGGTCTCTTGCAGGTTGCTTAGAATGAGAGAATCCTTGGAGCTGATAGCTCCCATGGTTACTGATAGAGGGAGGAAGAGGGGGAGCAGGGGTGGGGAAAGGGAAAGGCAACTCTCTGATGCTCGCCCCGCTGGACCCCTCTAGGAATCTTAAGCTTCCATTGGCATTGGGGTGCAGGTATAACCCCCCTGCCAGGTCGTTCCCTTGCAGGGCAAGTCTCCTTCTGCTGCTACGGGATCCACGAAACCGAGGGTTGGAGCCCACTCAGACCCGGAGCCAAAGCCATGGGGCCTTAGTCACTCTCCAGACACTCACTTGGCAGCTTTCACTCACACGTTCAGAATTGAAAGGAAAGAAAAAGAGGCTGCTCCAGCATTGTGCTGGCTCAGCCGAGCCGTGAATGAACAGAGACAACTCAGGATGATAGTTTCACAAAGGGCCGTGTAAATGGCTGTCTTACACTCAGGTGCATGGGAAAGGCCAGGAGGAAAATGAGATAAAGAATGATGGTTGAGGGGCTGAAGAGCCAGGTATTTCCCCAGATCGGGTCAGGGGAACTCATCTGTCTGAAATCTTCACTGATTATCTTCGTAGATGGCCCACGTTCCGGCGCCTGATGTTGGGGAACAGTTTTTCCCCAATATGCCCGCGCACCGGGTCCGGGCTGACTTGGGGCGAAGGATGACGGGCACGTGGAGACACACCTCCTGGAGCAGCTGGTGGATGTTCACTTTATTGCCAAATACACACATATTTTATAGAGGGTCTCGGCTTCCAAGAAAGTCCAGTCACATGAAGTTCAGCATTATTGGCCTATCACCTCTCCAACTCTGCTTTGCCCTGATCCAATCCAAATCCAGGCTAGATGCTGTAGTTAGGATGACTTGCTAAGCATAGCTAAGCATACATGACAGTTTCTATGTCTAGTGCTCATGTGACTAGGAGGTTGAGTGAGGCTCAAGGCCGAACACCTGGTGCTGGCTGACACCCTGTTCTTGCCAACTTTGCCCAGATACTCCCAGTTTTGAGGCTTCACTTCTGGGCAGCTTTGCAAGGTCAGGTCTCATCTGCCCCAGTGCCTGTCATCATGCTCCACAGGCATGCACCCTTTTTCTCTTTCCCTCTCTCTCTCTCTCTCTCATTTTAGGCATTATGATTTGCAATACAGATGCTGAAAGTATCATGTATATCACAAGGATTTTTGTCAGTTTATTTTTTTAGTTAAATGGCCATAAGATAGTTACAAAGTTGTTCATACAATGTTCTAATATGTGTCACTTCACCAGTGTACATTTCCCACCACCAATGTCCCCCAATTTCCCTCCTGCCATCAACCAGCCCACCCCCACCCCAACTGCCTCTATGACAAGCACTTTTCTTCTCTCTCTCTCTCTCTCTCTCTCTCTCTCTCTCTCTCTCTCTCTCTCTCTCTCTCTCTCTCTCTCTCTCCCCCTCCCTCCCTCTCCCCTTCTGGGCATTATGGCTTGCAATGACTGCAATGACAGTTATCATGTATATCCCTTTAGCCACTTACAGCACTCGTTTCTTGTCCAGAGTGATCATTTTCCAACTCTGATTGTCAAGTGTTTTCTCCTCTATCCTCACTGCCTTTCCCACCCCCCACCCCCACTTGTGGCCAAGTTCCAACCATGGACCAGTCCTCTCGGCCCTCATTTCCATTGTTTTTGGGTATCAGTCCCATATTATGACATATCACAAGTTTTTTAATGATATAGGGGACATTTCTTCTTTAAAAGTATGACAGAATTCAACATTAAAGCTTAATCTATGGAGTGATAGTACAATGGGTAGAGTGTTTGCCTTGCATTCAGCTTTCTGAAGTTCAATATAAATATTCAATATATATATATTTCCAATTTCTTTGGCAAATAAGACTGTTAGATATTCCACCTATCTTTGTCAGAAAATTTGAAGTTTTTTGTGCATTTTGTTAAAATTTGTAATTACTATGAAATAAAGTGGTTTATGATATTGAATTATTCTTTTTCTATATTTTTTCATAGAAAGAATTAGCTTGTGAATTATGGAATTTAAGGGGCTTGGGCTTTGTTTATTTCTGTGTGTAGTTGTCACAACTCCTACCAGCAAAGTCCCATTATCAAAAATCCCCGTCTGTTCAGCACTCTTTCGTCCTTACCCTCACCCATTATTCTCACTGAGTTTGTCTTCCCCATTCACTTTCTTTAGTAGCACATATGCACCATATGAATAGAATCATGAATAGAACCATCCATTACTTCTGTTCCATTTCTTTACTTATAGCCCATAGCACAATCAACTCTGTTTCTATCCATTTTGTCTCACAAAGCATTTTTTTTACTCCAGAGTATTATTGTATTTAGTAAACAGTCCTCAAATTCTCTTTTATGGGGACTACTCTCAGTGATACTTCCCCTGTGTCATTGGGGTTTGGGGACATGGCTAAAACATACTAGTCATTGCTCTACCACTTGAACTGTCTTCTCAATTCCTGACATAGTTTTTACCAGTCATCAGTTGATAGGCATTTTGGGTTTAGGCCATAATGTGGTTACTCAGGAGAATGCTGCCATGAGCGTGGAAGTAGGATTATCCTTTTGTGTTTGTGTTTTCATACTTTTAGGTCAATGCTTATGTCTGTATCTGTAGAATTTCCATTTTTGCTTTTTAAAGGAATTTTCATACCATTTTTCTGTAAAGTTTGTTGCAATTTCCTTGAGTCCTAACAGTGTGCTAGAGTTCCTTTGGCTGCACATCCTTGCCAGCACTTCTGATACGGGTCACTCTGGTGTAAAGTGGCTCGCACTTTCCACATAGTGAATGAGATTGAGCATTCCCCCATATCTCAGTGTACAATTTGTCTTTCATTTTTGGAGAAGTCACTTTTCAGATCTTTGCCCATTTTTAAAATCATATTGTTGGGTTTTTGTTTTTGCTGTAGCGTTGTATGAGTTTGCCATATATTTTGAACATTAAACCCTTGTTAGTTGTATAATGTGCAAATATCCACTGGTGGAGGGGTGGGTGTTAGATCGTTGTATGACTGAAACTTAAACATAGAAGTTTTATAACTATATTTCACTGTGACTCAATTAAAAAATGTGCAAATATCTTCTCCCAATACTAACTTGCCTTTTTATTCTTTGGTGATCTTTTCTTTTTCAATAAAAATTTAAATTTGATGTAATCCTTTTTTCCTTTTGCTTTTGTTTCTCTTGACAATGAAGTTGAGTGTCTGAATAGTCTCTGGAGTTGAGGTCCCTCAGGTGTATGTTTCCATCTTGATTTGGAGTCTTATATCTAACTCTTTAATCTACTTTTTCTTCATTTTTGTATGTGATGTTAAATAATCTTTAAAAAATTTTTTTTTACTTTTTTTTTTTTGCACGTGGCAGTCCAGTTTTCCCAATACCTTTTGTTGAAGAGGCTTTCTGTTCTTCATTTTATGGACTTGGTTTCTATTTCATAGATTAGATATTTGTAGGAGCTTATTTATGGATTCTTTATTCATCTGGCTATATTCCATTAATCTGTACATCTATTTTTGTTTCAATGCATAGTTTTAATTACTACTGCATTGTAACATATTTTGAAGTCAAAGAGTATGATACTTCAATTTTTCTGAGAGTCGTTTTGGGTATTTGAGATCTTTTGGGGGGTCCCAGAAAAAATTCTCAGATGAACCAGATGAAACTCTTGATGATATTCAAGCAAGAAATACAAGTCTGACAGTTCAGTACTAAGCCAGTGATTTGTGCAACATAGGTCCAGAAGGGCTGGAGGCACCAACAAATGTTCAACAAATATTCTGTGCATATTTGAAAAGACAGTGTATGCTTCCTTTAGTGTGTTACTTACAAACATCAATTAGTTCAGGCGGTTGGTGAGTCTGAATATAATTTCTATCCTAAAAGGTAATTTTTACCTACATGCTCCAACACTTTCACTGATAATTATTTAAAATTTCAAACTATGATTGTGATTTTATCTCTATCCACCTCTTATTCTGCCAGGCTTTGTTTCATGTCTTCTGAAACCGTATTTGAGGAATAAAAACAAGTAAAATTGTTATATATTCCTTAAAGTGTACTCTGTTTTATATTAAAACAGTTTATCAAGATACTTTATGACCACTATTTTCATGATTATTTTCCCCTTCCCTTTTCTGTTCTCATTTGTACTCAAGTGCTTATCAGCAAGATATTTTGGTTTTGTGAACAGCTGCCAATCTCTGCCCTGGAGTGTCTGATCCATTTACATTCTCATTCATGTGGCTTTTTGTTTTCATTTTGTGCCACACCCATCAGCCCTGCAGGCCATATGTGACCCACGCTTCCTGCGTACAAACATTCCTTTGAACCATCTCCCTGCTCACATCAATGGAATATTTATGTGGTTATTAAAGACTGTCATTTTATGTGTGTTCTGGTTATTTCATCTGGCTATTTTCCTCTGTGTTTCTTCATATTTTCTTTTGAGCTAATAAAATATTTTGTAGTGATCTATTATAACATATCTCTTGACTATAATTTTAGTATTGCTCTACTGTTTTCTACTCTAGTAATTACTGTATTCATTTATTTATTCATTTGTTTATAACTAATATTGTGCCATTTTGTATAAAACAAGAATCTTACAACAGGGGCTGAAGAAATGTACAGGGGTTAAGATTCTTCCTTGCACAAAGTTCACCCCATTTTGATCCCCAGCACCACATATGGTTCCCTGAGCACCACCAGGACTAACCCCTAAACACAGAACCAGGAGTGACCATTGAATTCTTGGGATGTGACTCAAACTAAAATACAAAAAAAAACTAATTATAGTAAAACTGTATTTGCCTCATTATTTGTGCTAAATTTTTTGCATATTTATGTATACAAACAGAAAAATTATTTTACCTTAAACTCTTTTTCTCAAGCAAGCTATAAGGGGGAAAAAAAGATGTTCTTCCACCATATTTAACCTTCTGTGTTGAGTCTATTATAAAAACCCATTATCTGGTATCTCTTCATTTTTTGTCTGAAAATTTTTATTCAGAATTTCTTGTAACAGACTTTCTTCCCTTTTTTTTGGTAACAGAATTTCTTGTAATAAAACTTAACAGCTTATTTTTGTGGGGGTACCACGGTGGGGGAGGGCAGGGCAGTGGACCACACTCAACTGTGCTAAGGGGTACTCCTGGCTCTGCACTTAGGGATCACTCCAGTTGGGTTCATATGTGGTCCCAGGAATCCAACCAGTTTGGCCATGTGCAAGGCAAGTGCCTTATCCTTAACAGCTTCTTTTAAATATTTCAATTTTGTCCTCATTTTTAAGGTTATATGCACAGACTATACCATTTCTAGATTTGTTTGTTTGTTTGTTTTGATGGCGCTCAGGACTGAGATGCCAAGGACTAAATCTGGATGGGCTGTGTGAAAGACAAGCACCTTATCTCTCCTATCCTAGAACTTCTAGGTTTTTAAAAAAACCTTTCAGCATTGACAAAAAAACATCATATTTGGCAGATTGCATATCATGAGAGGCTTATCCTCAACACAAAAATTGAGCTAGATTTCAAAGTCTGGCAATTCATGCCAATGGTCAATCATACTACCTGATGTAAGGTGTGTAAGGAGACTTCTTATGATTTTGCATCCATTAATATTAATTAGTTTTAATATTGTATTTTCCAGTTCCATATTTTCTATGTATATAAAATTCACACACACACACATACACACACACATACACACACACACCTATATTGACTTTCAACATTTTTAGACCTATGGATCAGATGATGGTTTTAGACCTGTGGATTAGGAGATAAATAAAATGTAAGGCAGAAGCAAAAATGTTATTTAGAAAAGTATATTGTGAATTCATTTTTTATTTTTGTATAATAAACTGAAATTTTATTCAGGCATGCCATGTGTTATCATTTGTCATCCCATTGATCTTTGATTTGCTCGAGCAGGCACCAGTAACTTCTCCATTCGTCCTGTTGTGTGCTAGTGTAGCCCAGTGGTATTTGCTCACTCCAGGAACGGGAAGAGCCTCAAACCATTCGTTCAGGGTTTTAACGGAGAAGTCTGACCATTTTGTAGGTGGGCAGCCATGCAGTCTTTTGAAGTCCCATGGAATCCAGTCAGTAATAGCTCCAGTAATAGTCCAGCGGTCATCTCTAAATCGCTTTACGTGTCTGACCCATTTGATTTTTGATGCCTTGGCAAACAAGACAGCATCCCTGATTCTTGATCATTGACAGAGGTTGGAACTCTGGATTCCTTCTCTCACTTGAATGAAACATGATACTCCAAGCATAGCTCTTTCGATTCCTCCTTGGGATACCCGAATACCGTTCTCATCCTATTTGCATGGGGCCCAGGTGTCTAAGGCATATGTTAGTGCAGGAAGAACCCTGTAGTCGAAAAGATGTGCCCCAGAGCCGGAGGTTCTTTGTCCTCTTAACCACTTCTTCAGCGCTCTTGAAGGCATTCCACACTGCTTTCTTCCTCCTGCGCAGTTCTGGCTCCAAGTCGTTCCTCGTGTTGAGTTCTCCATCCAGGTACACATAGCTGCTGCATTCGGAGATGTTCATTCTGTTGAGAGCAAATGGAACGTGAGGGACTAGTTTGTTTTTCATGAACATTGTTTTGGTAATATTCAGCTGCAGTCTGATCTTTCCACACTCATGGTCGAAGTCGGCCAGCATTTGTGCCACTTGGCTAAAGTTTGGTGTTATTAGAATGATGTCATCAGCGAAGTGGAGGTGGTGTAGTTGCCGACCATCTATCTTCACTTCCATTCCTTCCCATTCCAGTCATTGCATGACGTTCTCGAGGGTGGCACTGAAGAGTTTTGGTGAAATGGTATCACCCTGTCGAACCCATCTCTTTACGTCAATGATCACTTCCTTCTAGAATGGTGAGATCCTGGTGGTGAATCCATAATACAGCTCGCAGAGGATCTTGATGCACTGAGTTTGAATGCCCTGTTTGGCTAGGCCTTCAATAACTGCTTCAGTCTCAACGGAATCAAAGGCCTTCTTTAAATCAATGAACGTTAGACAGAGTAGCATCTTGAACTTTTGCAAAACTTCAATGAGCTTAGTCACCATGTGGATATGGTCAATTGTGCTGAATCCTTTTCAGAACCGGGCTTGCTTGCATGGTTGTCCTTCGTCTTGTGTTCTGACTATTCTATTCAGGATGACTCGAGTGAACAACTTGTAGAAAACAGACAACAGGCAGATCAGGCGGTAGTTGCCGATGTCATGGATGTCTCCCTTCTTGTACAACAGAACGGTCCTGCTGGATCTCCATTGAGATGGAAGCTTGCATAGAGACAGGTAGCATGTGAAGAGCCAAGCCAGTGTATTGACAAGTACTGGCCACAGATTGTTTAGGTGTTCTGGTCTGACCTTGTCTGGACTGGGTGCTGTATACATCTTTAACGACAAAATGGCATGTCGGATTTTGGAAGGGAGGACATTGAGAATGACATATTCATCCTGCAGAATTTGGTATGTGGGCAGGTGGACGTGGCTGTTGAAGTGATCTGAGTAGACATCATGAATAATCCTCTCCATTGCCCTACTGGAAGATGTGATATCAGGATGTCAGAAGACAGTCATTTTTTTTTTTTTACAGAGAAAGGAGAACATGAGCAGAGTTTACTGAAGTTTGTTAGATACATACATTCTTCTTCAAACTGATACTTTTTTCATAATAATGAAAATTTTCGGTCACCTCTTGGCGCCGTCCTGAGCCCTGCCTCTTCCCCAGGTTGTTGGGGGTGTGTCCTCATTTTAAGGGGCGTGGTCTCAAAAGGGGCGTGGCCGCAGTTATTTTTACCATTCCATACATTGTGCTTTGAGCACAATCGGTTTAACCTGTTCCTCTGAAGAATACCCTGGTCATCTTAGTCACTATATGCTAATAGTCAACTAGCCTAGCCTAGCCTAATTTCACAAAAACTGTCAGTGAACAATCAAGCTGCACAAAAAGTCCTTTGTAGAGAGACCATAGCTCCACGTCTTCAACTGAGGCTCCTCACAAGCTAAGGAAGTGCGCCTAACAGTAAAGCCCATAACAACATGAAGAAACAGCAAAAACCCCCACCGCCAGGAGAGATGGAAGAGAGGATCTCAGAAACCTCAACAGGGACTTCCCAGAAATACAACTTCCTCTCAGATAAAGGATTCAGAGAGGAAATCGTAAAGGTGGTTGGTGAACTCAAAGCAACTATGGAAAAAACATCCAATAAATTAAGGGAGGATATGGATGCAGCTTTAGAACGGTCCACCAAGATAATCCAGGGAGAAATGAAAGCAGAAATTTCAAAGCTACGAACAGAAGTGACACAATTCAAAGAAGCGATAGATGAAATAAAAAATTCAGTAGAAGCCCTCAATAGTAGTATGTAGTAAAAAACTACAGCCGAAGACAGAATCAGTGAGCTTGAAGATGAGCTGCAGAAAGCATATAGACAACAACAAATAATGGCAAAAGACCTCAAATGGCTCTAGAACGAATTAAAGTCTTAGGGGATGACCTCAAGAGAAACAACATAAGAATCATTGGAGTACCAGAAGCACAGGGAACCAATCCCAATGAAAAACACACAATCAAAGATATCATTGCTAAGAAATTCCCAGAGCTAGAGAATGCAGGCATCCAGATCCAAGGAGTCTGAAGGGTGTCAGCTAAAAGGCACCCAAATAAAAAATCCCCAAGGCATATCATAGTCAGAATAATGAATGCCGTGGATAGAGACACAACACTACAAGCAGCAAGATCAAAGAAGGAAATCACATGCAAAGGAGCACCCCTTAGATTCACAGCAGACCTATCAGAGGAAACCTTCCAAGCCCAAAAACAATGGTGGGATATAGTGAAAAAACTCAACGAAATGAACGCCTCACCAAGAATACTTTACCCGGCTAAACTCTCAGTTAAACTTGAAGGAACCATACACTATTTCACGGAGAAACAACAGCTCAGGAACTTCATAGACTCAAGACCAAACTTAAAAGAAGGACTCAAAGGGCTACGATAAGACAAGGAAAAACCCTACAAGAACAACAAACCCTACGGAAAGATGGCACAAAATCCCATGACAATAATTTCTCTCAATGTTAATGGTTTAAATGCACCAATCAAGAGGCACAGAGTGGCAAAATGGATTCGGAAATTAAACCCAACTTTCTGCTGCCTACAAGAAACACAGCTGAAGAGTCAGAACAAATACAGATTCAAAATCAAAGGATGGAAAACAATCCTGCAAGCAAAAAACTCCCTCAAAAAAGCTGCGGTGGCCATACTGGTATCCGACAACATAGATTTCAGGCTGAAAAAGATTAGAAGAGACAGCGAAGGCCATTTTCTATACATCAAGGGATATGTACAACAGGAAGAAATCACACTCTTAAACAAATATGCACCTAATGATCGACCAGCAAAACACTTAAAAGAACTCCTAACAGAATTTAAGGGGCCATAACTATCACTAGGATAGTAGTTGGAGACTTCAAAACTGCCTTATCACCTCTGGACAGGTCAACAAGAACAACACTCAGCAAAGAAACAATGGCTCTGAAGGAAGAAATGAAGGAAATGGGGCTAATAGAACTATACAGGGCTATACACCCCAAAAAAGAAAGAATATACATTTTTTTCCAGCGCACATGGAATGTTTTACCAAAATAGACCACGTTCTGGGCCACAAATTATACCTTAATAGAATTGGGAAGATAGAAATTGTATCAACTATCTTTTCAGACCATAATGCACTGAAGATGGAAGTTAATCACACACAGATGCGGAGAACCAAATCAAACACCTGGAAATTAAACAACTCACTGTTGAACAATGAGTGGGTCACAAAGGAAATCAACGAAGAAATAAAAAAAATACCTCGAAACAAATGAGAATGAAGACACGAGCTACCAGAATATATGGGACACAGCTAAAGCTCTGTTAAGGGGAAAATTTATAGCTCTGCAAGCCTTCCTCAGAAAGGAAGAAAGGGCCTATATAGATAGCTTGACTTCGCAGCTCAAGATCTTAGAAGAGGACCAGCAAAAGGAACCCAAACCAGATCGAAGGAAAGAAATAATAAAACTTAGAGCAGAAATTAATGACATGGAAACCTGAAAAACAATCCGTAAGATCAATGAAACAAAGAGCTGGTTCTTCGAGAAAATAAATAAGATTGATAAACCGCTAGCAAGATCACAAAGAAAGAGAGAGAGAGAACCCTAATAAACCGAATCAGAAATGAAAAGGGGGACATCACAACAGAAACCGAGGAGACTCAAAAGATCATCAGAGGCTACTTTGAAAGTCTGTATGCCACAACACAAGAGAACCTAAAAGAAATGGACGAATTCCTTGATTCGTACAATCTCCCAAGACTGAACCAAGAAGACTTGAAGTACCTGAATAGGCCCATAAATATCAAGGAAATCAAAACTGTAATCAAAAGTCTCCCCAAAATTAAAAGCCCAGGACCAGATGGATTAACTGGCGAATTCTTCCAAACATTTAAAGAAGACTTCTTGCCAGTTCTCCTCAAGCTTTTCCAGGAAATTAAAAAGACAGGAACCCAACTGAACAGTTTTTATGAGGCACATATCTCCCTAATACCAAAAGCAAACAAAGACACCACTAACAAATAAAACTATAGACTGATATCCCTGATGAACAACGATGCGAAGATCCTCAACAAAAAACTAGCAAATAGAATCCAACAACTCATCGAAAAGATCATACACCATGATCAAGTGGGATTCATCCCGGGGATGCAAGGATGGTTTAACATTCGAAAATCAATCAACACAATCCATCATATCAACAAAAGTAAAGATAAAAACCATATGATCATATCAATAGATGCAGAGAAAGCATTTATTAAGATCCAACATCCATTCATGATGAAAACTCACCAAAATGGGTTTTAGCGGAACTTTCCTCGATAGTCAAAGCCATCCACCATGAACCTAAGGCAAGCATTATCATCAATGGGGAAAAACTAAGGGTCTTTCCTCTAAGATTGGGGACAAGATGCCTGCTCTCACCACTTCTCTTCAATATAGTACTGGAAGTACTAGCAATAGCCATTAGGCAAGAAAAAAGATATTAAGGGTATTCAGATTGGAAAGGGAGAAGTCAAACTCTCACTATTTGCAGACGATATATTATATCTAGAGAAGCCTAAAACCTTTACTAAGAAACTCTTAGAAACAATTGACCTGTACAGTAAAGTCGCAGGCTATAAAATCAATACCCCCAAAAATTACCTTCCTATATCCAAACAATGAGACAGAGGAAAGGGACATGAAAAAAGAAATCCCGTTCACAATCGTGCCCCAGAAAATCAAATACCTCGGAATCAGCTTAACTAAAAAAGTAAAGGACCTCTACAAAGAAAACTATAAAACGCTACTACATGAAATAAAGGAGGACATGAGGAAATGGAAACATATCCCCTGCTCATGGATAGGGAGAATCAACATTGTCAAAATAGCGATACTCCCCAAAGCACTATACAGATTTAATGTGATCCCTATAAGGATACCCATAACATTCTTCAAAGAAAATGGATCAAGCAATCCTGAAATTCATATGGAACAATAAATGCCCACGGATAGCTAAAACAATTCTTGGGAAAAAGATGATGGGAGGCATCACCCTCCCCAACCTTAAACTTTACTACAAAGCAATAACAATTCAAACAGCATGGTACTGGAACAAAGGCAGAGCCGCGGACCAATGGAACAGAGTGGAATATCCCTACACACAACCCCAAATGTATGAACACTTAATATTTGATAAGGGGGCAAGAAATGTGAAGTGGAGCAAGGAAAGCCTCTTCAACAAATGATGCTGGCATAACTGGACAACCACATGCAAAAGAATGAGCTTAGACCTCGACCTGACACCATGCACAAAAATCAGATCAAGGTGGATTAAAGACCTCAACATCAGACCACAATCCATAAGGTACATCGAAGACAAGATCGGCAAAACCCTTCACAATATTGAAGCTAGAGGTATCTTCAAAGATGACATGGAACTAAGCAATCTAGTAGAAACAGATATAAACAAATGGGACTATATTAAACTAAGAAGATTCTGCACCGCAAAAGACACAGTGACCAAAATACAAAGGCAATCTACAGAGTGGGAAAGGATATTCACCCAATACCCATCCAATAAAAGGTTGATATCAAGGGTATATAAAGTACTGGTTAAACTCTACAAGAAGAAAACATCCAACCTCATCAGAAAATGGGCTGAAGAAATGAACAGAAACTTTTCCAAGGAAGAGATATGAATGGCTAAAAGGCACATAAAAAATGCTCTGCATCACTAATCATCAGGGAGATGCAGATCAAAACAACAATGAGATACCACCTCACACCACAGAGAATGGCACACATCCAAAGGAACAAAAGCAACCGCTGTTGGAGAGGATATGGGGAGAAAGGGATCCTCCTGCACTGCTGGTGGGAATGCCGACTGGTTCAGCCCCTTTGGAAAACAATATGGATGCTTCTCAAAAATTAGAAATTGAGCTTCCATTTGATCCAGCAATACCACTTCTAGGAATATACCCTAGAGAAACAAAAAAGTATAGTCGAAATGACATCTGCACTTATATGTTCGTCGCAGCATGGTTTACAATAGCCAGAACCTGGAAAAAACCCGAGTGCCCGAGAACAGATGAAGAAACTTTGGTACATCTATACAATGGAATACTATGCAGCTGTTAGAAAAGGTGAAGTCATGAACTTTGCATATAAGTGGATCAACATGAAAAGTATCATGCTAGGCCGTCTGCGTCCCCCGAGTTTCTGAAGCCACTCCCTGCTCGCCCTGCGCACCCCGTCTCCCGATCCGGCTTGTAACTGCGCACGTCCTTCAGGTACGAGGACCATCCCTCGGCCACGCCCTCCCGTCCCCCCCATCAACAGGAAGACACTGGGGGCGTGGACTGTGTTTTAGTGGGCGTGGTCTAAAAGTGGGCATGGCTTCCTCTCAGAGCGGCGGCTGCTAACGCAGCAGCAGTTATTCTTTGCTACCTCAGCTCAATCGGTACTGTGTATTCCTTTGAAAACTCACTTTTGCGATCTCAAACACTTACGCAAAATAGCCATTAGCTTAGGCTGACAGTATAAAAGCTATCAATGAATAAGGGAAGTTTAGCACAATCGGAGCCCCTTCTTCCCACAAAAAGGAAGAGGAATAAATAACTACAAGGTTCCAACTCTACACTTCCGTGACAATATGAAGAAGCAGCGAAAATCCCCTCCGCGAAGAGAGGGGGAAGAAAAGATACCAGAAACCTCAACAGGGGCTTCTCACATCTACGACCTCTCAGATAAACAATTCAGAGAAGAAATCTGGAGGAGAGTCGACCTACTCCAAGCAAATATGGAACAGACATCCAATAAATTAAGGGAGGAGATGAATGAAGCGCTGGAACGGTCTACCAAGAAAATACAGGAAGAAATGAGAGCAGAAATTTCAAACCTTCGAACGGAAGTCTCACAAATAAAGGAATCGGTAGATGAAATAAAAATCTCACTAGATGCCCTCAACAGCAGAATGACTACAGCCGAAGACAGAATCAGTGATCTGGAAGATGAGCTGCAGAAAGCTTATAGACAGCAACAAATCATGGCCAAAGACCTCAAAATGGCTATAGAGCGAATCAGAGCCCTGGGGGATGACTTCAAGAGGAACAACATAAGAATCATTGGAGTACCAGAACCGCAGGGAAGCAACCCCAATGAAAAAAACACAGTCAAAGATATCATTGCTAAGAAATTCCCAGAGCTGGAGAAGGCAGGCATCCAGATACAAGGAGTCCGAAGAGTACCAGCAAAAAGAGACCCGAATAAAAAGACCCCAAGGCATATCATAGTCAGAATGACGGATACCATGGATAGAGACACAATTCTGCAAGCAGCAAGGGCAAGGAAGGAAATCACATACAAAGGAGCACCCCTCAGATTTACGGCCAATCTGTCAGAAGAAACCCTCCGAGCCCGAAGACAATGGTGGGACATAGTGAAAAAACTCAACGAAATGAATGCCTCACCAAGAATACTTTACCCGGCTAAACTCTCACTCAAACTCGAAGGAACCATACACTATTTCTCGGATAAACAACAGCTCAGGAACTTCATAGACTCAAAACCAATCTTGAAAGAAGGTCTAAAGGGGCTACTGTAAGACAAGGAGGAGCCCCATAAGAACAACAAATCCCACAGAAAGATGACACAAAACCACATCACAATAATCTCTCTCAATGTCAATGGCCTAAATGCACCTATCAAGAGACACAGAGTGGCTAAATGGATCCGGAAATTAAACCCAACATTCTGTTGCCTGCAAGAAACACACCTGAACAAACAGAGTAAACATAGACTCAAAGTCAAAGGATGGAAAACAATCCTCCAAGCAAACAACCCCCTTAAAAAAGCTGGAGTGGCCATCCTGGTATCCGACAACATAGATTTCAGGATGAAAAAGATCAAAAGGGACAGCGAAGGTCATTTTCTGTTTATCAAGGGATATGTACAACAGGAAGAAATCACACTCTTAAACGTATATGCTCCTAACGAACGACCGGCTAAATATTTAAAACGACTCCTAACAGACTTCAAAGAGGACATCACTAACAGCACAATTGTAGTCGGAGACTTCAATACGGCCTTATCGCCTCTAGATAGATCCACAAGAACAAAACTCAACAAGGAAACACTGACTCTGAAAGAAGAAATTGAAGAGAGGCCTAATAGACCTATACAGGGCCTTACACCCCAAAAAGAAAGAATACACATTCTTTTCCAGTGCACATGGAACATTTTCTAAAATAGACCATGTACTGGGCCCCAGAACATACCTCAATAGAATCGGAAAAATAGAAATTGTATCAACCATCTTTTCAGACCATGATGCGCTGAAGATAGAAGCTAACCACTCACAAATACGGAAAATCAAATCAAACACCTGGAAATTAAACAATTCAATGTTGAACAATGAGTGGGTCAAGAAGGAAATCAAGGAAGAAATCAAAAGATACTTAGAAACAAATGAGAATGAAGACACGAGCTACCAAAACCTATGGGACGCAGCTAAAGCCGTGTTAAGGGGAAAATTTATAGCTCTCCAAGCATTCCTCAGGAAGGAAGAAAGGACCCACATAGATAGCTTGACTTCACGACTCAAGACCCTAGAAAAGGACCAGAAAAAGGACTCCAAACCAGACCGAAGGAAAGAAATAATAAAAATTAGAGCAGAAATTAATGACATCGAAACCAAAAAAACAATCCGAAAGATCAATGAAACAAAGAGTTGGTTCTTTGAGAAAATAAATAAGATTGATAAACCGCTAGCAAGACTCACAAAGAAAGAAAGAGAGAAAACTTTAATAAATCGAATCAGAAATGAAAAGTGGGACATCATAACAGAAACCAGTGAGATTCAAAAGATCATTAGAGACTACTTTGAAGGTCTTTACGCCACAAAAAAGGAGAACCTAAAAGAAATGGATGGATTCCTTGATTCCTACAATCTCCCAACACTGAAGAAAGAAGACCTGGAATACCTGAATAGACCCATCAATGTTAAGGAAATTGAAACTGTAATCAAAACCCTCCCCAAAAACTAAAGCCCAGGCCCAGATGGTTTCACTGGCGAATTCTTCCAAACATTTAAAGAAGACCTATTGCCTGTTTTCCTCAAACTTTTCCAGGAAATTGAAAAAACAGGAACTCTCCCAAACAGTTTCTATGAAGCACATATCTCCCTAATACCAAAAGCAAACAAAGACACCACTAAGAAAGAAAATTACAGACCAATTTCCCTGATGAACACCGATGCGAAGATCCTCAACAAAATACTAGCAAATAGGATCCAACAACTCATCAAAAAGATCATACATCACGACCAAGTGGGATTCATCCCAGGGATGCAAGGATGGTTTAACATTCGGAAATCAATCAACATAATCCAGCATATCAACAAAAGTAAAGATAAAAACCATATGATCATATCAATAGATGCAGAGAAAGCATTTGACAAGATCCAACATCCTTTCATGATGAAAACCCTCGCCAAAATGGGGTTTGGAGGAACTTTCCTCAAGATAGTCGAAGCCATCTATCACAAGCCTACGGCAAGCATTATCCACAACGGGGAAAAACTAAGGGCCTTTCCTCTGAGATCAGGCACAAGACAAGGATGCCCACTCTCACCACTCCTCTTCAATATAGTACTGGAAGTACTTGCGATAGCTATTAGACAAGAAAAAGAGATTAAGGGCATCCAGATAGGAAAGGAAGAAATCAAACTCTCACTATTTGCAGACGACATGATACTATATCTAGAGAAGCCTAAAACCTCTACTAAGAAACTCTTAGAAACAATAGACTTATACAGTAAAGTTGCAGGCTACAAAATCAATGCCCAAAAATCCATGGCCTTCCTATATGCAAACAATGAGGCAGAGGAAAGGGACATGAAAAAAGCAATCCCATTCACAATCGTGCCCCAGAAAATCAAGTACCTCGGAATCAGCTTAACCAAGGAAGTAAAAGACCTTTACAAAGAAAACTACAAAACGCTACTCCATGAAATCAAAGAGGACATGAGGAAATGGAAACATATACCCTGCTCGTGGATAGGGAGAATCAATGTTGTCAAAATGGCAATACTCCCTAAAGCATTATACAGATTCAATGCGATCCCTATAAATATACCCATGACACTCTTCAAAGAAATGGATCAAGCAATCCTAAAATTCATATGGAATAACAAACGTCCAAGGATAGCTAAAACAATTCTTGGGAAAAAGATGATGGGAGGCATCACCCTCCCCAACCTCAAACTTTACTACAAAGCAGTAACAATTAAAACAGCATGGTACTGGACCAAAGGCAGAGCCGTAGACCAATGGAACAGGGTGGAATATCCCTACACACAACCCCAAATGTATGATCATCTAATCTTTGATAAGGGAGCAAGAGATGTGAAGTGGAGCAAGGAAAGCCTCTTTAACAAATGGTGCTGGCACAACTGGACAACCACATGCAAAAAAATGGGTTTAGACCTTGACCTGACAAAATGCACAAATGTCAGATCAAAATGGATTAAAGACCTCAACATTAGACCACAAACCATAAGGTACATTGAAGACAAGGTCGGCGAAACCCTCCACGATATTGAAGATAAAGGTATCTTCAAAGGTGACACAGAACTAAGCAATCTAGTAAAAACAGAGATCAACAAATGGGACTACATTAAACTAAAAAGCTTCTGCACCGCAAGAGATACAGTGACCAGAATCCAAAGACTATCCACAGAATGGGAAAGGATATTTACACAATACCCATCAGATAAGGGGTTGATATCAATGGTATATAAAGCACTGGTTGAACTCTACAAGAAGAAAACATCCAACCCCATCAAAAAATGGGGCGAAGAAATGAACAGAAACTTTACCAAGGAAGAAATACGAATGGCCAAAAGGCACATGAAAAAGTGCTCTGCATCACTAATCATCAGAGAGATGCAGATCAAAACAACCATGAGATACCACCTCACACCACAGAGACTAGCACACATCCAAAAGAACAAAAGCAACCGCTGTTGGAGAGGATGTGGGGAGAAAGGGACCCTTCTTCACTGCTGGTGGGAATGCCGACTGGTTCAGCCCTTCTGGAAAACAATTTGGACGACTCTCAAAAAATTAGATATTGAATTCCCATTTGACCCAGCAATACCACTGCTGGGAATATATCCCAGAGAGGCAAAAAAGTACAATCGAAACAACATCTGCACATGTATGTTCATCGCAGCACTGTTTACAATAGCCAGAATCTGGAAAAAACCCGAATGCCCCAGAACGGATGACTGGTTGAGGAAACTTTGGTACATCTATACAATGGAATACTATGCAGCTGTTAGAAAAAAGGAGGTCAAGAATTTTGTAGTTAAGTGGATGGGCATGAAAAGTTTCATGCTGAGTGAAATGAGTCAGAAAGAGAGAGACAGACATAGAAAGATTGCACTCATCTATGGTATATAGAATAACAGAGTGGGAGACTAACACCCAAGAACTGTAGAAATAAGTACCAGGAGGTTGACTCCATGGCTTCGAGGCTGGCCTCACGTTCCGGGGAAAGGTCAACTCAGAGAAGCGATCACCAACTACATTGTAGTCGAAGGCCATGTGGGGGAAGGGAGTTGCGGGCTGAATGAGGGCTAGAGACTGAGCACAGCGGCCACTCAACACCTTTATTGCAAACCACAACAGCTAATTAGAGAGAGAGAACAGAAGGGAATGCCTTGCCACAGTGGCAGGGTGGGGTGGGGGGGAGATGGGATTGGGGAGGGTGGGAGGGACGCTGGGTTTACGGGTGGTGGAGAATGGGCACTGGTGAAGGGATGGGTTCCCGAACTTTGTATGAGGGAAGTATAATCACAAAAGTGTATAAATCTGTAACTGTACCCTCACGGTTATTCTCTAATTAAAAATAAATAAATTTAAAAAAAAAAGAAAAGTATCATGCTAAGTGAAATGAGTCAGAAAGAAAGGGACAGATATAGAAAGATTGCACTTATCTGTGGAATATAAAATAACAGAGTAGGAGACTAATATCCAAGAATAGCAGTATATAATACCAGGAGGTTGACTCCATAGCTTGGAAGTTGGCCTCACATGCTGGGGGAAAGTCATACCAAATGGCGAAGGGAACACCAAGTAAATTGTGAGTGGAGATCCCGCGTGGTAAGGGAAATGCGCGCTGAAAGTGGACTAGTGACCGAACATGATGGCCACTCAATACCCTATTGCAGACCACAACACCCAAAAGGACAGAGAGAGAACAAATTGGAATGCCCTGCCACAGGTGGGGTGGAGTTGGGGGGATGGGATTGGGGGGTGAAAGGGATACTGGGTTCATTGGTGGTGGAGAATGGACACTGGTGGAGGGATGGGCTCCCGAACACTGCATGAGGGAACATTGTATGAGGGGAAAAAAAGCACGAAATGTTTGAATCTGTAACTGTACCCTCACTGTGACTCACTAACTAAAAAATAAAAATTAAAACAAAAAAGAAAAAAAAAGGAAAAATTTCCCATTGTTACAGATCAGTACACAGGTTTAGAGAGAACCAGACAAATCTGGGCTAGGGGCCCAAGTGTTAGAAGAGCAGGTAGGATATTTGCCTTGCACAAGGCCAACTGGAGTTTGAGTCCTGGCATTCCATATGTTCCCTCCAAGCACTATCAGAAGTAATTTCTGAGTTTAGAGCCAAAAGTAAGCCCTGAACACTGCTTAGTGTGGCCCAAAATCAAAAAAGAAAAAAGAATCTAGGTTTAATTTCTATGTTCATTCATAATAACCAGGTAAAAATTCAAGATTACTGAAGCATTTCTCCAGATGTAACAAAATGATAAAAAAAAAAAGCATTAACAAAAACTTCAGGTTGACCATGCTTCAAATTCAAGCAAAACTTCATTGTTTATTTCAAGTTTTAACTGATGCCCTGTTTTCCTCATTACAAATATCAAAGAAAAAATAAACCATGCTTCCATTTTCTAATACCAACTGAGATTATCAACATCTTTTTAAATTTCCATTTATTTATTTATTTATGTTTAAGTTTTATTTTATTTAATCATCGTGAGATAGTTACAAGCTTTCATGTTTGGATTACAATCTCACAATCAATCATCAAACACCCTTCCCTTCACCAGTGAACATTCCCCGATATCCCGGGTATACCCCCCTTTCCCACCCTCCCCCTGCCTCCATGGCAGACAATATTCCCCATACTCTCTCTCTACTTTGAGGCATTATGGTTTGCAACATAGACACTGAGAAGTCATCATGTTTGTTCTATTATCTACTTTTGGCATGCATCTCCCATCCCTCAGCCATCATTTTCTTAGTAATCCCTTCTCTATTCCATCTGTCTTCTCCCCTCCACTCATGAAACAGTCTTCCAACTATGGGGCAATCCTCCTGGCCCTTGTATCTACTGGGAGGACAGTCATCTTGATCTTGTAGTTGGTGAAGGACAGGCGAGCGTTGCGAATGCTTTTCCTGGCTTCTGACACATCAGCCAACACTACTGCTCTTCTCTCTTTGAGGTTTTCCTTTATCGCTTCTCTGTACAGCTTTGCGAGCACGGACGTTAGCTTGTGATTTTCACATAAATCAATTTTATACTTATTTATTTTATTTTAACAGTGCAGCTTTGCTATCTGATCAATTTCAATTCTAGAATTGTATCAATAGTTGTGGCTTTTTTTACATTAAAATTAATTGCTTTTAAATTTTAAATATTTTATTGAGAAAAATGCTTCTGGGTCCTAGAACAGTTTGTTTGTTTTGGGTTTGGGATCACACAGGGCTAACTCCTGACTCTGCTCAGGGATCATTCCTGGTGGGTCTCAAGGAACTATATGGGGTGCCAAGGATCAAATTTGAGTCTGCCTCATGCAAGGCAAGCAGCTTACTTTTTGTACTATCCTCAGACTCCAAGATAACTTTGTATTGACCAATACAAAGCTTTTTTAGTGCTATAGGTAGTTAGATGCATTTTAATTAAACTCCAACCGTCTCTGGTTTCTAATCTCTTTTAATCATTGAATTATCATAATTATTGCCTTTTAAATATGCTATAATCTTTATGGAACATTAGCATATATGAATGTATTCACACATATAATAAGTTTTATTTTAAAGTACAAGAGTGGGATATCTTGATCTTGGTAGGCGTTGCTTCTTAGACATTGTATATAAGTGCAAATATGACTTACCATTTGGATTTTCTTTGTTTGTTGGTCGGGTATACCAAATGTACTCAGGAGTCACTCTTGATTCTTGGAGTCACTCCTAGGTATGTTCGTGGCACCACACATGGTCCTAGGGATCGAACGAGGCTCAGTCATGTGAAGAAGGTGACTTGCACCCTGTACTATGTCTCTGGCCTCTATTATTTATCACTTGAAGAAATGAAGAGAATCTCTTTTATTCTATGACATTAAAAATGATAAACGTTGGGAAAATATATTTGCAAATCATAAATGTGATGTTAATATTCAAAATAGATAGAAGGAGGCTGGAGTCATTGTTTAGCAGGTAGGGTATTTGCACACGCGAACCTGGATTCCATCCCCAGCACCACATATAGTTCCCTGAACACTTCCAGGAGTGATCCCTGAGCCAGGAGTACATCCTGAGAACCATGGAGTGTGATCTCAAAGCAAAATAAAACAAACAAACAAAAAGTGTATATACAGAGAGAGGGGATTCATATAACTTAACAATAAGATAATAATCTGAGGAAAGAATGAGCAGAGAAAATGAATAAGTATTTTTCCAAAATATACATAGCAAACAGGGCATGAAATAAAAAAGACAATATGAATCGGGGCTGGAGTGGTAGTACAACAGGCTGGGCCTTTGATCCCTGGAATCCCATATAGTCCTCTGAACTATATGGGATTCCATATAGCCAGGACTATATGGGATTCCATATAGCCAGGAATAACTCCTAAGTACAGAGCCAGGAGTAACTCTTGAGTATCACCAAGTGTGACCCAAAGAGAAAAAAAAAATGTTGGCAATAATGTGCAGAAAAGGAAACCTTGAATAGAAATGTAAATTAATGCAACCATTGTGGAGAACTGTATAAATGTTTCCTCCAACATTTGGTTTAACACATACAATTCCATAATAAATAAACATAATAATACAATAAAATAATATAATAAATAAAATTCCATAATAAAGATATTGAGGTTGCCTGGGAATACCTAGTATACAAAATTTGATTTTTGTGTGCCTCAGTTTCCTAATCTGTAATGGGAAGGAATTGAACAGATAATCTTGTCAAGCTAAGATCTCTCCCCATCACACACTCTTATCTACCCTGCATTTTTCTTTCAGGCTATCAAATGGTTACTTTCATGCAATTCGTCTAATTTGCATCAGTAAGCGAAGAGTATTTGGACAATGTTCTCTACTGTTTACTTATTGCCTAGTGCAAGACCTAGCATAAGCAAATTAGATCTCATTGTTAAATGAATTAATGACATTGCTTTATAACTTTGAACGTGGACATTTAAAGTAAATGCTGTCTGTAGAGCGACCATTAATCAAGATATCAAATAAAAAGAATTCCTTAAAAATGCATAGACAATTTGCCTAAAGAAAATATGCTTTAGGTGATACAGAAGTTTTCAGTCTTGATTTCTTGCTGAAAATTAGCTGTGTATGGTGATAACTCTTCCTTTCTGTTGCTGATACAAGACAGACTATACAGGACAAAGAGAGAGTGTGTAGTGGGGTTAAAGGGCCCACCAATGATTCTCAACCAACCAGCTCGTGGTTCAGCAGAAGGGCCCACGTGTGCAGGCTGGGATAACTTGGGCCACACCTGGCAGAGGCTGGGGACTATGTGGTCCTATAAATTAACCCTGGGTCTGGCACAGAATAGGTCAGGAACCCTCATCAGTCTACTATCTCCTGACCCCAACCATGCTCTTATGGAACAAATTATTTCTGAAAATTATAGGTATTTTTAAATTTTATTTATACACCATGATTTACAAAAATGTCCATAGTAGAGATTCTAGCACACAATCTTCAAACACCAATCTCATATTTTGAAACCTCATAAGAATCAACTACCCATTCAAAAAGTTAAGTGAAGTTGTTCTCTGCTCTATGGAACCGAAGAAGCTCCTAAGGTTAGAAACCATGCTGTACTTTCCCCCATTTTTATTGTTGCACAGTGATTTATAATACCATTAATGACAGTTAACATGAGCATATCTTTCCAATACCACACTCAAATGACCCCTTCCATTCATCCATCCCTCAAAACTCAATTCTATTATCTTTTGCCATTTGTTATTTCCTACTACGACTTTCTTATTCCACATATGAACAAGCTCATTCTGTATCTGTACTACACTTCTAACATCACTTACCATTACCATGGACCTCTAAAATGGACCCTGGCATTATATACTACTATTCTTGGGTGTTAGTCTCCTACTCTGTTATTTAATATTCCATAGATGAGTGCAATCCTTCTATGTCTGTTCTTCTCTGGCTCATTTCACTTAGCATGATACTTTCCATGTTGATCCACTTATATACAAAGTTCATGACTTCATCTTTCTTAATAGCTGCATAGTATTCCATTGTAATAAATGTACCAAAGTTTCTTTAACCAGTCATCTGTTCTTGGGCACTCAGGGTTTTTCCAGATTCTGGCTATTGTAAACAGTGCCGCGATGAACATATAAGTGCAGATGTCATTTCGACTATACTTTTTTCCTTCTCCGGGATATATTCCCAGAAGTGGTATTGCTGAATCAAATGGAAGCTCAATTTGTAATTTTTTGAGAAGAGTCCATGTTGTTTTCCAAAGGGGCTGGACCAATCGGCATTCCCACCAGCAGTGTAGAAGGGTCCCTTTCTCCCCACATCCTCTCCAACAGCGGTTGCTTTTGTTCTTTTGGATGTATGCCATTCTCTGTGGTATGAGGTGGTATCTCATGGGTGTTTTGATCTGCATATCCCTGATGATTAGTAATGCAGAGCATTTTTTCATGTGCCTTTTGGCCATTCATATCTCTTCCTTGGAAAAGTTTCTGTTCATTTCTTCGGCCCATTTTCTGATGGGGTTGGATGTTTTCTTCTTTAGAGTTCAACCAGTGCTTTATATACCCTTGATATCAACCTTTTATCGGATGAGTATTGGGTGAATATCCTTTCCCATTCTGTAGATTGTCTTTGTATTCTGGTCACTGTTGACTCCATAGCTTAGAAGGTGGCCTCACATGGTGGGGGAAAGACATCCCATATAGAGAAGGGAACACCAAGTAAAATGTGATTGGAGATCCTGCGTGGGAAGGGAGATGTGTGCTGAAAGTAGACTAGAGACTGAACATGATGGACACTCAATACCCCTATTGCAAACCACAACACCCAAAAGGACAGAGAGAGAACAAATAGGAATGCCCTGCCACAGAGGCGGGTGGGGGTGGGGGGGATGAGATTGGGGGGTGAGAAGGATACTGGGTTCATTGGTGGTGGAGAATGGACACTGTTGGAGGGATGGGCTCTCGAACATTGTATGAGGGAAACAGAAGCACAAAAATGTGTAAATCTGTAACTGTACCCTCACGGTGACTCACTATTTAAAAATAAATGAATAAATTTAAATAAAATAAAATGGACCCTGGCAATATTTCCTAGAATTTGTTCACCAAGAACCTTAACCAATCATCATGAAGCATGATCTCTCAATGCACTTGGGATAAGACCTTACAGTACCCCCCGCGTCCTGTGCCCGCCCGAGGCTGCGGGCCAGCTCGGAACACCCTAGCCCCACCTGGCAGGTCTCAGTCATTCGCCCACCGAGCCTGACCCTGTCCTCCCGTGTCCGAACAGGTTAGGGGCGTGGCCTCTCGTTAGGGGGCGTGGCCTCAAAAGTGGGCGTGGCCTTTTTCCAGAGCACAGGCCGCTAACGCGGCCCCAGTTATTTTTTTTTTTACCATTCCATGCATTGTCCTTTGGCCACAATTGATAGAACCCATTCCTCGAAGAACTCCCTGATCATCTTAGTTACTATATGTTAATACTCAACTAACCTAGCCTATCCTAACTTAAAGAAAACTGTCAATGAACACATCAACTTGCACAGAATAGTCTTTTGTCAAAAGAGCATAGCCCCAAATCTTCAGTTGAGGTTCCTCCCAAGCTAACGAGAGCTCCAGATAGTAAAGCCCATAACAACATGAAGAAACAGAGAAAATCCCCACCACCAGGAGAGAGCCAGGAAAATATCTCACTAACCTCAGCAGCGACCTCCCAGAAATACATCCTCCTCTCAGATAAAGAATTCAGAGAGGAAATTGTGAGGATGGTTCACGAACTCAAAGAAACTATGGAACAAACATCCAATAAATTAAGGGAGGATATGGATGCAGCATTGGAACGCTCCACCAAGATAATCCAGGAAGAAATGAGAGCAGAAATTTCAAAGCTACGAACAGAAGTCACACAACTGAAAGAATCAGTAGATGAAATTAAAAACTCCGTAGGATCCCTCAATAGTATAATGACTACAGCTGAAGACAGAATCAGTGAGCTTGAAGATGAGCTGCACAAAGCATATAGGCAACAACAAATAATGGCAAAAGACCTCAAAATGGCTCTAGAGCGAGTTAGAGTCCTAGGGGATGACCTCAGGAGAAACAACATAAGAATCATGGGAGTGCCAGAACCACACGGAACCAATTCCAATGAAAAAAACACCATTAAGGACATCATTGCTAAAAAATTCCCAGAGCTAGAGAATACGGACATCCAGATCCAAGGAGTCCGAAGGGTTCCAGCTAAAAGGGACCGAAATAGAAAATCCCCAAGGCATATCATAGTCAGAATGATGGATGCCGTGGATAGAGACACAATACTGCAAGCAGCAAGATCAAAGAAGGAGATCATATACAAAGGAGCACCCCATAGATTCACAGCAGACCTATCAGAAGAAAACCTCCAAGCCCGAAGACAATGGTGGGATATAGTGAAAAAACTTCATGAAATGAATGCCTCACCAAGAATACTCTACCCGACTAAACTCTCAGTTAAACTTGAAGGAACCATACACTATTTCATGGACAAGCAACAGCTCAGGAACTTCATAGACTCAAGACCAAACTTAAAAGAAGGACTCAAAGGGCTACTATAAGACAAGGAAAAAGACCTATAAGAACAACAAAGGAAAGATGGCACAAAATCCCATGACAATAATTTCTCTTAATGTTAACGGGCTAAATGCACCAATCAAGAGGCACAGAGTGGCAAAATGGATTCGGAAACTAAACCCAACTTTCTGCTGCCTACAAGAAACACATCTGAATAGTCAGAACAAACACAGACTCAAAATCAAAGGATGGAAAACAATCCTGCAAGCAAACAGCACCCTCAAAAAAAAAAAGCGGGGGGTGGCCATACTAGTATCCGATAGCATAGATTTCAGGCTGAAAAAGATCAGAAGGGACAGCAAAGGTCATTTTATATTCATCAAGGGATATGTACAACAGGAAGAAATCACACTCCTAAACGTATACGCACCTAATGAACGACCAGCTAAATACCTAAAACAACTCCTAACAGAATTTAAGGAAGACATAACTAGCACCACGATAGTAGTTGGAGATTTCAACACTGCCTTATCACCTCTGGATAGATTGACAAGAACAACACTCAGCAAGGAAACGATGGCCCTGAAGGAAGAAATGGAGGAGACAGGGCTAATAGACCTATACAGGGCTATACACCCCAAAAAGAAAGAATACACATTCTTTTCCAGCGCACACAGAATGTTTTCCAAAATAGACCATGTTCTGGGCCACAAATTATACCTTAATAGAATTGGGAAGATAGAAATTGTATCAACTATGTTTTCAGATCATGATGCACTGAAGATGGAAGTTAATCATGCACAGACGCGGAGAACCAAATCAAACACTTGGAAATTAAACAACTCACTATTGAACAATGAGTGGGTCATGGAGGAAATCAAGGAAGAAATCAAGAGATACTTCGGAACAAATGAAAATGAAGACACAAGCTACCAGAACCTATGGGACACAGCTAAAGCTGTGTTAAGGGGAAAATTTATAGCTCTGCAAGCCTTCCTCAGAAAGGAAGAAAGGGCCTATATAGATAGCTTGACTTCGCAGCTCAAGATCTTAGAAGAGGACCAGCAAAAGGAACCCAAACCAGATCGAAGGAAAGAAATAATAAAACTTAGAGCAGAAATTAACAATATGGAAACCCGAAAAACAATCCGTAAGATCAATGAAACAAAGAGCTGGTTCTTCGAGAAAATAAATAAGATTGATAAACCGCTAGCAAAACTCACAAAGAAAGAAAGAGAGAAAACCCTAATAAACCGAATCAGAAATGAAAAGGGGGACATCACAACAGAAACCAAGGAGATTCAAAGGATCATCAGAGACTACTTTGAAAGTCTGTATGCCACGAAACAAGAGAACCTAAAAGAAATGGATGAATTCCTTGATTCCTACAATCTCCCAAGACTGAGCCAAGAAGACGTGAAATACCTCAATAGGCCCATAAATATCAAGGAAATCAAAACTGTAATCAAAAGTCTCCCAAAAAACAAAATCCCAGGTCCAGACGGATTAACTGGCGAATTCTTTCTTCCAAACATTTAAAGACTTGTTGCCAGTTCTCCTCAAGCTTTTCCAGGAAATCGAAAAGACAGGAACCCTTCCGAACAGTTTCTACGAGGCACATATCTCCCTAATACCAAAAGCAAACAAAGACACCAATAACAAAGAAAACTATAGACCAATATCCTTGATGAACACCGATGCGAAGATTCTCAACAAAATACTAGCAAATAGAATCCAACAACTCATCAAAAAGATCATACACCATGATCAAGTGGGATTCATCCCAGGGATGCAAGGATGGTTTAACATTCGGAAATCAATCAACATAATCCATCACATCAACAAAAGTAAAGATAAAAACCATATGATCATATCAATAGATGCAGAGAAAGCATTTGACAAGATCCAACACCCATTCATGATAAAAACTCTCACCAAAATGGGTTTTGGAGGAACTTTTCTGAAGACAGTCAAAGCCATCTACCATGAACCTATGGCAAGCATTATCATCAATGGAGAAAAACTAAGGGCTTTTCCTCTAAGATCGGGGACAAGACAAGGATGTCCACTCTCACCACTTCTCTTTAATATAGTACTGGAAGTATTAACAATAGCCATCAGGCAAGAAAAAGATATTAAGGGGATTCGATGGGAAAGGAACAAATCAAGCTCTCACTATTCGCAGACGATATGATACTATATCTAGAGAAACCTAAAAGCTCTAGTAAGAAACTCTTAGAAACAATTGACCTATACAGTAAAGTCGCAGGCTATAAAATCAATACCCAAAAATCCATGGCCTTCCTATATGCAAACAATGAGACAGAGGAAAGGGACATGAAAAAAGCAATCCCGTTCACAATTGTGCCCCAGAAAATCAAATACCTTGGAATCAGCTTAACTAAAGAAGTAAAGGACCTCTACAAAGAAAACTATAAAACGCTACTCCATGAAATAAAAGAGGACATGAGGAAATGGAAACATATCCCCTGCTCATGGATAGGGAGAATCAACATTGTCAAAATGGCAATACTCCCAAAAGCATTATACAGATTTAACGCGATCCCTATAGGGATACCCATGGCATTCTTCAAAGAAATGGAGCAAGCAATCCTGAAATTTATATGGAACAATAAATGCCCACGGATAGCTAAAACAATTCTTGGGAAAAAGATGATGGGAGGCATCACCCTCCCCAACCTTAAACTCTACTACAAAGCAGTAACAATTAAAACAGCATGGTACTGGAACAAAGGCAGAACTGCAGACCAAGGGAACAGGGTGGAATATCCCCACACACAACCTCAAATGTATGATCATCTAATATTTGATAAAGGTGCAAGAGATGTGAAGTGGAGCAAGGAAAGTCTCTTTAACAAATGGTGCTGGCACAACTGGAAAACCACATGAAAAAAAAATGGGCTTAGAACTTGACCTGACACCATGCACAAAAGTCAGATCAAAATGGATTAAAGACCTCAACATCAGACCACAAACCATAAGGTACATTGAAGACAAGGTAGGCAAAACCCTCCACGATATTGAAGATAAAGGTATCTTCAAAGATGACATGGAACTAAGCAATCTAGTAAAAACAGAGATCAACAAATGGGACTACATTAAACTAAAAAGCTTCTGCACCGCAAAAGATATAGTGACCAGAATACAAAGACTATCTACAGAGTGGGAAAGGATATTTACACAATACCCATCAGATAAGGGGTTGATATCAATGGTATATAAAGCACTGGTTGAACTCTACAAGAAGAAAACATCCAACCCCATCAAAAAATGGGGCGAAGAAATGAACAGAAACTTTACCAAGGAAGAGATACGAATGTCCAAAAGGCACATGAAAAAGTGCTCTACATCACTAATTATCAGAGATATGCAGATCAAAACAACCACGAGATACCATCTCACACCACAGAGGCTAGCACACATCCAAAAGAACAAAAGCAACCGCTGTTGGAGAGGATGTGGGGAGAAAGGGACCCTTCTACACTGCTGGTGGGAATGCCGGCTAGTTCAGTCCTTTTGGAAAACAATATGGACGATTCTCAAAAAACTAGAGGTTGAGCTCCCATTTGACCCAGCAATACCACTGCTGGGAATATATCCAAGAAAAGCCAAAAAGTATAGTTGAAATGACATCTGCACTTATATGTTCATCGCAGCACTGTTTACAATAGCCAGAATCTGGAAAAAACCGAGTGCCCTAGAACAGATGACTGGTTGAAGAAACTCTGGTACATCTATACAATGGAATACTATGCAGCTGTTAGAAAGAATGAGGTCATGATGTTTGAATTTAAGTGGATCAGCATGGAAAGTATCATGCTAAGTGAAATGAGTCAGAAAGAGAGAGACAGACATAGAAAGATTGCACTCATCTGTGGAATATAGAATAATAGACTAGGAGACTAAACCCAAGAATAGTAGAAATAAGTACCAGGAGGTTGACTCCATGGCTTGGAGGCTGGTCTCTGATTCTGGGAAACTCAGAGAAGGAAACACCAAATAAAATGTGGTTAGAGGTCATGCGGGGGAAGGGTGATGCGTGCCAAATGTAGACTAGAGACTGAACACAATGGCCACTCAACACCTATATTGCAAACCACAACACCTAATCAGAGAGAGAGAACAAAAGGGAATACCCTGCCATAGTGGCAGTGGGGGGTGGGGGGAGATGGGACTGGGGAAGGGGGGGAGGGATGTTGGGTTTACTGGTGGTGGAGAATGGGCACTGGTGAAGGGATGTGTTATCGAACTTTGTAAGGGAGAAACATGAGCACAAAAATGTATAAATCTGTAACTGTACCCTCACATTGACTCACTAATTAAAAATAAACTATTAATTAAAAAAAAGACCTTACAGTATAATGCTTAGTTTTAAATGCCTGGTTTTGGGGTTTGGGGTGAATTTTTTTATCACCATTATTCGATTCTCATAGATAGTAATAAAATTCTTCTTTAAAGATATATTTCCAGATTGACATAATAACTCAAAGGACTGAAGCATTTGCTTTGCATACAGAAGCCCTGAGTTTTATCCTAGTGTCACATGATACTGCTAGCATTGCTGGATGAGACTCTGATGGCCCCCTGCACTGCCAGCTGGGCCAAATATTGCCAGGGCTGCCCCTAGCTTCCCTAAGCACAGTGCTGGAGCATCCTACAACTGAAAATTTTTCATCTAATGCATCAAATAAAAGCACTGTAACACTGTTGTCCCGTTGTTCATGGATTTGCTCGGGGCGGGCACCAGTAATGTCTCCACTGTGAGACTTGTTGTTACTGTTTTTGGCATATCAAATACTCCCCGGGTAGCTTGCCAGGCTCTTCCAATTGGGTGGGATACTCTTGGTAGCTTGCCAGGCTCTCCAGAGGGACAGAGAAATTGAACCCGTGTCAGCCGCATGCAAGGCAAACACCCTACCCACTGTGCTACTGCAACATCCAGGGTCTCTGAAATAAGGCCAATAAACGAGCTTGTATAACTGATCTGGAGGTGGTTTGTGGGTGTGGTTCCCACTTACCTAACTTTTGGCCGTTTAATTTCTTGGTGAACTTGGTCCCAAGTTGTTGGGGTCTGGCCAAAGTCACAGCAGATAAAAAGAGAATATAAATAAGAAACTGTGCAATAAGAAGAGGAGTAATCTGACCTGCCAAGTAGGAGACACACATTTTTAAAAAATTTTTTTATTGAGTCACCATGTGGAAAGTTACAAAGTTTTCAGGTTTAAATCTCAGTTATACAATGCTCGAATACCCATCCCTTCACCAGTGCACATATTCCACCACCAAGAATCCCAGTATAGCTCCACCCCGCACCCCCACATCCCTAACGCCCCCATGCCCCTAGCCCCCCCACCCTTAGCCCCCCCGCCTGTGTAACTAATAAATTTCACTTTACTTTCACTTTGATTGCATACAATATTTCAACAAAACTCACTATTATTGTTTGGAGAGTCTCTCCCCTAAAGTCAAACCTGCTGAAAAGGAAGCATTAGATAATTTGTTTTCCATTGCTGAGGATGAAGAGGTATGAGGTCGAGTGACCACACTTAGCGGCCTCTTGGTTTTGGGTTTCTGTATTTTAGTATTTTAGTAACTAAGTCCAGAGAGATATCTGCCAGAAGTTGCATCATTGCCAACTTGTACTTCTCAGTTACATTATATTCCACATATGAGTGCAATCTTTCTATGTCTGTCTCTTTCTTTCTGACTCATTTCACTCAACATGATACTTAGGAGACACACATTTTGGTTTGAAATAATTATAGCCTGGCTAATACCACAAGAATCTGCTGATACAAACAGTACAAACACCACCCTCTTTTGGTTTTTGTTGTTTTGTTTTGTTTTGTTATTTTCACTACACTCTTTTGTATTTTTTAATATGAATAAAACAGGAAAGAAGTGAGAATTTATAAAGGTATAACACTTCAATTTGAAAATCACCTTGTTATGGGAAACATCTTGGTCTAGCACAAAGAATGTGAACCTTAAAGCCTGAAATATCTCAGTTCAATGGCTGACTTCACTTCATCAGCTTCACTTACCTAAGTAAGTGAATAACACCTCTGGGCCTCAATTTTTTCCCTCTGGATCATGGTTCTTCTAAAATATGCCTTGATATTGCCATATTGGATGAGTTAGTTGGGGTAAACCAAAATACAGGTTCCATATTACCTTACTAATGAAAAGCAAATAGCCTATTTAACACCCCAAAGGCACGTGAGATAACTTCAAACAATGGCTTAAAATCTCCTCTTGGTAAAATGCAGCTATCAAAATGGTGCCAGCATTGGCCCTTCTATAACTATTAGTTTTGTGATTCTGGAAATTTCACATAGTCTCTGGGAGCCTAATCACTATCATCTATAAAGAGGATTAGTGACAGCTGCCCCATCAATGTCAGAGTAGCGATAGCACAGATGGGCTGGCACAGAGGGACTGCCCTTTACCTACAGGGTGGCATAGATTTGCAAGCAACTCTTAATCTCTGTATCTCCCTTCTTCCCTCCTGTGACCTGCTGCCAACAGATCCCTAATGAAACATCAACCAGTCATTTAAGTGTTGGTGAACGTTAGCATAGCCAGGGTGTATGCATGATACTAAGCACCGTAGTAGTCCTTCCTCTGTCCACCCTGGTCTAATGGGCACATCCTTGAAATAGTACTACTCACCCTCAGAGACTGCTCTACACCCTTAGTGAGTACTAAGGTGTTGGCATGGTCTTTTGACTGTCACTATGCTTTCCCTCTACTCCCTCCATTCAGGTGATGTGCTGTTCCTGTTCCGGGTGCTAGGATTGTTGCAATAGATCCCCAAAGTCCTAACTATACAGAATTCACGTTCTGGAGGAAAGTAAGAGTAGTTAAAATCTGAGGTGAAACATAAGGTCCTAAGCATATGCAGAAGCACAAACAGAGAAATGGGATGGAGGAAGTGAAGAGCCAAGGTGCGGTAAGGCCCAGATGTGTATGTAGGGGATGGGAGGTTCGAGGGGGGTTATGATCTGTCAGTTTTAGTTGGGTGGTCAGGGAAAGTTTTGTGATAAGTGGGATTGAGGGGCTGGAGCTATAGTCCAGCAGGTAAGGCACTTGTGCAGAGTCAGGAATAACCACTGAGTACCACTGATACTCCCCCCACACACACTAAAAGGGGCATTGAGCAGAGATGTAACAGAGGTGATGGGATGAGTGAGAAATAACATGAGGGAAAATTTCAGCAGGTGACAAGGCCCCAGGACAAGAACATGTTTGGCACAATGAAGGGTATCCGAGCCCGACGTGTGGCAGAGATACCAAGCACAGGGCAGCGGAGAAGCGAAGAGCTGGGGGCTGAACACAGCAGCCAGAGTGACTACTGGTGTTGATTTTAATGATTTTCACTCCCAATGGGATGGAGAAAGCTCTTTAAAGAGTTCTGAGCAGACATGGGACCTGCCCTGCCTTAAACGGGGTCTCTCCAGCTTCACCAGAAAGTACCTGTAAGGGCAGAGTAGCAAGGCCAGTTGTCATGGCAGCAGCTGCAAGAACAGAGCTGTGGCAGTGTGGAGGCTACCAGCTTGGGGCCCGGTGCTCTGAGGCCAGAGATCACAGCACTCAACAATTTCTTAGCTGAGGAAGCATGTAAAGAAAGAAAAGGCAACAGTAGCCCCAAAAATTAGTCCCTGAGAATCTGAGTATTTTTCACCCCCTGGGAAAAGCTCCTAGTTCTTATTCCATGTGATAAATACAGAGAGGAAAGAATCTAAGACTAGAAATTACTTTCAGTGAACACCATTCTGACCATAAGAGACTTCTCAGATGGGAAAAGTCCAAAGGAAGAGCATGAAATGGCAAGAGTGTATTGCAAAGTGTTTGAAAACTAACTCTCTCTAGAGGCAAGGATGGGGGAGCTCAATTTGCAGCATTTGCTCATTAAATGGGTTTGTATTCCCACCACAGCTGAATCTAAGACACCATCACCACTGAGCAGGTATTGTAGATGTGTTCTGACCATCCTGGAAGCCAGTGTGCTTCCTCCCTTCACTGGAGACATTCCTGGTCTCCTATGGTAATTTGAAGCAATTCTGCTGGGGAACAACCACACTGAAATCACTTTCCTGCCTGATTCCTTGTTCCTAAGGACACAGACAAACAATCCATTCATCCTTGTTCCACCTCTGCAAATGCAGAACTTGCGATTGTTCATTAAACATTTCTTGGGCCACAAGCATGGTACAGTGGGCAAAGGCACTTGGCTTACACATAGCGGACCTGGTTGGAGACCTAATTATAGGATTTTATTTCTCATATTTTAATCACTTACAATTAATACCTTCCTATTAAGCAGAAGAAGAATACAGAAAATAAATCATTAATGACAATAAAGAAAAAACTATTTTCACTCTTTTGGTAGGTAGTAAGGTTTATATCAAAATAGAAAATAAGTTTCTCCAATAGAAATATCCCCATCCTTGTCTTTCTCACTTAAAATATATATCTATAACTCTTTTTATATAATTTTATAATGCAGTGTTACAATAAAATAATGGATTAATTTATTAAAAGATTGAATCGAAAATGTGGGCAACACAGAATTTCAGCAGAGACCCAGAAACAAAAGGAAACAAATAGAAAAGATGGACACTGAAAAACATGGTGCATGTGTCTGTCAGGGAGGCAATCTGAGGGGTGAAGGGGAAACTGGGGACATTGGTGGGAAGAAGTTCACACTGGTAATGGGAATTTGTGTTGGGACAGAGTATGCCTGAAATTCTATCGTGACTAACTTTGTAACTCACAGTGCCTCAATAAAATAGTTTTAAAAAACAAAACATCAAAGAATCCCTTCAGCTGATGATGCAGTAAACCAAACACAAGCTAAGGGAGCACTGAGTGAATTTGACAAGAAATAAATAGAATGTTAATTATGTTCTCAACCTCCATATTAGAATCAAGATGATGATTGTTAAAACTTTCAACAACCAATCAAAAATAAATTTATAAAATTTTTTACATAAAGGGTCTCTACATTTTTATCTTCTTCGTACCTGTTTTTTTAGGGGGGGATAGATGGTTGAGCTACACCCACTGAGTTCAGGAATTAGTTCTGGGAGATCATTCCTGCATTATCTCTCCAGCCCCTTCCTTGCACCTTTTATCAAAAACTTCCTGGAGTATATTCTCCACCAAAAAATATCTTTTTTTGTGTTTTAATCAGGAGTTTCAGGGTGAAAATTAAGAGTAGATGACTGGATGGACAATAGGCCTCAAAGCAATAGAAAGGTGAGAGGATAGAGGTTTTCATGAAGAATGTTTCCAAGAACAAACAAGAAGAATTGGCAATAGCTTGTAGAAAGCATTTGACACTTTATAGTTTAGCTGAATATCTCAGAATAAATAGTGAAAAGTACATTTTTTGATATTCTTATTTTTCCCTTTTTAAAATTGTTTTAATGAAACACCATGAGATAGAATTGCAGACTTACGCACTTTCATGATTACATTTCAGTCATACAATGTTCGAGTACCCACTCTCCACCACCAGTGTTCCCAGTATCCCTCCTGCTATTCCCACCCCATCGCCCACCTCCGCCTCTGTGGCAGGCGCATTTCCTTTTACTCTCTCTCTCTCTCTCCTTTTGGGTGTTATGGTTTGCAATATGGTAGTAAGTGACCATCATGTTTGGTCTAGAGTCTACATTCAGCATGCATCTCCCATCCCTAGCAAGGCCTCCAAGCATCCTTTACTTGGTGGTCCTTTCTCTATCTCAGCTACCTTTTTGCCCAGCATGTGAGGCCAGCTTCCAAGCTGTGGAGGAATCCTTCTGGCCCTTACCCCTACTGTCCTTTGGTGTTCGTCTCCGATTATGTTAGAAAAGTACATTTTAAAATGAAAAAAACAACTGGAAAAGGAGGTGATTATTATCCCAAGAAAACATAAACTTCACACCAAAACTTTAAATGAGGTAGAGATAAGAACAATGCAGTTCTACAATCCAACATAACGGATTGATGACTGTGACCAGAAGCTGGAGGACACAGGAAGAGATTCAGCCTAGAGTCTCAGAAGGACCACATGTCCTTATCAATAGCCTGTTCTTAGGTCTTGAGCCTCAGAATGTGAAAAAATATATGCTTTTCAAAATTTAAGTCAACCAATCTGTGATACTTTATTATAACCACTCAAAGAAACCAATTTACGGGGCCAGAGAGGTAGCACAGCAGCAGGACATTTATCTTGCACATGCCCAACCCAGGTCTGATCCCTGGCACCCATAATGGTTCCCTGAGACTACCAAGAGTGATCCCTGAGCACAGAACCAGGAGTAAGCCCTGTGAACCACCCAGGTGTGTAACCCCAAAATTCAGTGTGAACACTACACTACACTGAGTTATCTGTGCTCCAATTTCCCCATGTTTAATTGGCCAAATATCTACAGGATTTTTCCCTTGATGAAATATATGTTTTATTGAGAAGAGATATGTACAATTAAAATAATCTTGACAGGACCAGGAACATAATATAGTGAATAAGGCACTTACCTTGCATCTTGCTGACTTGGATTTGAGCCCAGGCACAACTATGGTCCCCTGAGCCTGCCATAAGTGATTCCTAACTGCATATTTAAGAGTAATCCCTGAACACTGGTTGTAGCCAAAAAAATACCCCCCACACCATAAAAAAGAATAGAGGAACCAGAGAAACAGTACAGGAGATAAAGCACTTGCCTTACATGCACAAAGTCCAAGTTTCTTCCCCTGCACTATATATAGTCCCTTGAGCCCGCCAGAAGTGATTCCTGAACATATCCAGATATGCCCCCACCTGCCACCCACCAAAAATAAATAAACAAATAAATAAATATATAAAACCTCATCAATCAATCTACCAGTCAGGATAAGCCAAGTTATGCTGTGCAGGATAGTGGCTTAACGAACCAATTAATTTTCTTGTCATGCTTTGTGTCTAAAGCAGATAGGGTGTGGTGGACCAAGGCCAGGGGCTCTTCTCACTGTAGACAATGAAACTAGGCCAACATAGGTTCTATCTTGACATGCTTATGACCTGCAATAATTGGGTGAGAAAGAGAGAGAGAGAGATTATGCAAAGTGGATTAAAGACTTCAACATCAGTCCTGAATCCATAAGCACTGTAAGCACTGTCTTCCTGTTGTTCATCAATTTGCTCGAGCTGAAACCAGTAATGTCTCCATTGTGGGAACTTGTTGTTATTGTTTTTGGCATATCGAATATGCCACAGGTAGTTTGCCAGGCTCTGTAAGGTATTTACAATTAATACGTTCTTATTAAGCAGAAGAAGAGTACAGAAAACAAATCATTAATGACAATAAAGAAAAAACTATTTTCACTCTTTTGGTAGGTTGTAAGTACGGGCGGGATATTCTCGGTAGCTTGCCGGGCTCTCTGAGAGGGACGGAGGAATTGAACCTGGGTCGGCCGCATGCAAGGCAAATGCCCTACCCACTGCACTATCGCTCCAGCCCATAAGGTACATGGAGAAAAATGTAATCAGAACCATTCATGACATTAACAGTGGTGTTTCATCTAAAGACATCTTTAAAGATGAAACACAACTGACCAACCAAGTGGAAACAAACATAGACAAGTGGGACTACATTAAACTAAGAAGCTTCTGCACCTCAGAAAAAACAGTGACCAAAACACAGAGAGAGCCACAAAATGGGAAAAATTATTTACCCAATACACATCAGATAAGGGGTTAACATCCAGGATGGGGCTGAAGCAATAGCATAGCAGGTAGGGCATTTGCCTTGCACGTGGCCAACCCGGTTTGATTCCAAGCATCCCACTTGCCCCCCCACCAAACACCGCCAGGAGTAATTCCTCAGTGCATGAGCCAAGAGCCCCTGTGCATCGCTGGGTGTGACCCAAAAAGCAAAAAAAAATACAGGATATACAAAACATTAATAGAACTTACAAGAAGAAGGAAAAAAACCCAACCCCATGAAAAAATGGGGAGACAAAATGAATAGAAACTTCCTCAAAAAAATTCAAATGGTCAAAAGGCACATGAAAAAATGCTCTATATCACTAATCATCAGGGACATGCATATCAAAACAATGATACTATCTCACACCAGAGAGACTGGCCAACATTCAAAAGAACAAGAACAACCAGTGCTGGGGCGGATGTGGGGAGAAAGGGCCTCTTTCATTGTTGGTGGGAATGACAACTGGTCCAATCTTTCTGGAAAACAATATGGGGATCCTAAAAAAACTAGAAATTGGGTTTCCATACAACCAGCAATACCGCTTTTACACTCGGAGGTGCAAAAAATCACAGTAGAAATAACATCTGCACCTTGTGATGCAAAAAATCACAGTAGAAATGACACTTGTATGTTTATTGCAGTACTCTTCACAATAATCAGAATCTGGAAACAACCCAAGTGCCCGAGAACAGATGACTGGTTAAAGAAACTTTGGTACATCTACACAATGGAATACTATGCAGCTGTTAGGAAAGATGAAGTCCTGAAATTTGTTTATAAATGGATGGACATGGAGAGTGTCATGCTAAGTGAAATGAGTCAGAAAGAGAGAGGGACAGATATGGAAGGACTGCATTCATTTGTGGAATATAAAATAACATAATATGACACTAACACCCAAGGATGGTAGAGACAAGGGCCAGGAAGATTGGTCCATGGTTAAAAGCCTGCCTCATGAACTGAGTGAGAAGACAGCTGGGGTAGAAAAGGGACCACTAAGTCAATGATGGTTAGAGGGATAGATTGAGGTGGGAGATGTGTACTGAAAGTAAAGGACAAAACATGATGGTCTTGTATTATATGTATTGCAAACCATAATTCCCAAATGTAGAGAGAAAGTAAGATGGAAATTGTCTGCCATAGGTGAAAGGGGTGGGGTAGGATGGGGGTAGCAGCAGGGATACTGGGGACTTTGGTGGTGGAAAATGTGCACTGGTGGAGGGATGGGTGTTTGATCATTTTATGACTGAACTCAATCATGAAAGCTTTGCAAAAGTATCTCATGCTCTACATCACTAATCATGGTGATTCAATAAAAAAGAGAGAGATCATGTATTTGACTTCTAAAACTGATAATTATAGTTTATCAACATCCTTCAAATGGTGTCAACATTTTGATGTATGTATATATCACCCCTCATCAAAGTTCTGAGATCCTTCACCAATATTCCTTTGTCCCTTGCCTCCCACCCTAGAAATGCCAATGAGCCATACAACAAGCTGACGAGGAGCACCTGTCCTCCAGACCTTCACTCTGTCAGAGTCAGAGTCTGACTTGGTCAGCATGGAGACCCATTAAAAAGTCTTCGTTAGAGAGAACGTCACATCATGCTGATCACTCTTTAAGTGACACTTCAGCTAGGCCCCTGAAGCTTTAAAAAACCTTTCCTTCATCCTTGATTATTTCTCAAGTTTCACATATTCCATTGCCTGATACTAAATTTCCCTCACTTTCCTGGAGTGCTCACTCATGAGCATAATTCTCAGGTCTGCTGGTCAGCACTTTTTAGACGACATGGAGAAATCCTTGTTTAGACGACATGGAGAAATTCTGCTTGGTCACATGCATCTGTGGCAGGGTCGTTGGCCTGATTGGGAGAAGGAAGCAGTGACCAGAGAACTAAAGGGAAACTTCTGTATATGTTATTCTTCAGAGCACAAAAGAATAGTTTTAAGGTTTTTTTTTTTAGTGGGAGAGAGTGTGAGGCCAGACTTGAAAATATTCAGGTTTTACTCCTGGTTCTGTGCTCAAATATCACTCTTGGAGGGGCTCAGGGAATCATATGAAGACTGAACCCAGTCTTGTGCAAGGCAAATGTCCTACCCACTGCACTATCACTACAGCCCAACCAGTTGTTCATTTAAAAACATATAAAATCTCTGAGATCACCTCCAATTTAAGTCTTTTACAGGTCTACTACATAGCAGTTAATTTCCCTCTTTGCTTCATTTCCCAAGACTCATATTAATTCAGATTTAATTAATTCAGATTAAATCTAATCATAAGTCCCTCTGGGAGTTAGGTTAGCAGAAACTGAGGCCTGGGAAATTAAGTTTCACAAAACACTTGTTCTTAGGAGATCAGTGTCTCGTTTAAGCTACTCCAATAGCACCAAGAGTCTGCCTCTCAAAGTTTGAAAATTAATTGACCAAAACACTTACAATGGGAGCCCAGCTGATCTGCTGGTTCAAAGCTGACCTCATCAGCTCAATTGACTATCACCTCACTTTTTCAGCCACCCATCAATAGAACTGTTTCTTGTGTATTGTCACCCCTGGACCTGTTCTACCTCTACAATGTTCCTGTTGGAGGTGCCTTTCTGAGTAGAACTTCTTGATTGTTACCACTCCCACATGGTGACACCCATGGAACCAGCTCTCCTGAGTCATGGGGAGTTCCTGTTCCTTAACCACTCCTCAATTCTCCCAGACTCTTGTCACCCATCCTCGAAGGTGATCCTTTCCTCCTCATCAGGATTAGACTCTATTGGTAAAAGAAGCTTTGAGTTAATCATAATTGCATTTATAACAGCAATGTGTTAAACTTACTTTGTAATTTAATTGTTGCTGTTTCTGTTACTTACAAAATTTTGATGTTTTATGGTGAACACAGGAAGATAAGTAAAAATTAATAGTGTAAGTGAGAAGGTTACTGATCACTAACATCACTAAGGATTTTTACTGCAAGGCACTCTGAAAATAGATAATTAAGTGTTGGTTAATGAAGGTGTTACAGGATGAATCCTCAGATCAATATTCTAACCAATGCAAGTTTTCAGAATATGGCATAAATTCAGGAAAAGCAAGACAGGTTTACATTAGAACTGAAAAGGCATAAAATACTAATAAAATCACATGAGTACAGCTGCACATCTCCTTACCACTCTATAGCTCATCATAAACATTCAAAGACATCTTATCATAGGCTCCTAACCATGCAAAAACATGCAACAAACAACAAAACTGCAAAGGTCTCGGTGGTAGAGCAACTCAGAAACCCACCAGGCTTAGTAAGTGAAAAAGCTAGTTCAGTTAACTCAACCAATAATAATGAGCTGTATTATTATAATAATGAGCTATATTAATATTCTTTGATAGGGAATTTAGAATGGAACTGTTGGGTATGCATAAGGAGCTCAAAGAAACAATGGAATACACTGCTAATAAAATATAAGAGGATATAAGAGCATAAATGAGGAAAACACAAACCAAAATACAAGCAGAAATGACAGATCTGAAAAACCTGGTAAGTGAAATGAAAACCTCATTGAAAGACCTCAGCAGCAGAGTATCAGCTGCTGAGGACAGAATCAGTGAGATCCAAGATAAGGCCCAGAGAATCTCCAGAGAACAGCAGAAGATGGAAAAGAGCCTCAAAGGGAATGCACCTGCCACAGAGGCGGGGGTGAGGGGTGGAATAGGATGGGGTGGGGGAGGGATACTGGGAACATTGGTGGTGAAGAATGGACACTGGTGGAGGGATGGCTACTCAATCATTGTATGACTAAAATGTAAGCACGAAAGTCTGTAAGTCTGTAACTGTATCTGATAGTGATTCATTAAAAATAATAATAATTAAAATAATTTGATAAATAAAATAAACTAACAGATGACAAGAGAACATTGAGATAAAGTCAAGAGGAACAACATAAGGATAATTGGGATACCAAAGGAATAGGACAAAAACCCTGATGAAGAAGCAACTTCAAAGTTTTCATTGCTGAAAAGTTCTCAGAGCTGAAGAATGCATGTGCCCAAATCCAAGAGGTCCAGAGGGTACAAAAAATCCAAACAAAAAATATATAAGACACATTCTAATGAGAATGACAAAAACCAAAGATAGATGTAGAATACTGAAAGCAACAATATTAAAGAAGAAAATTGCTCCTTATAAAGAAACATCCTTAAGATTTACAGCAGACTTACCAAATGAAAAACACAAGGCCCAAAGACAGTATTGGGATACAGTGAAAAAACTCTATAAAATGAATTCCTCACCAAGAATACTTTACCCAGCCAGACTCTCATTCAGATTTGAAGGATCAATATACAAGTTTAGAGATAAACAACAACTCAGGAGCATCAGAGATTCAAAACCCTTTAACAAGAATAACTAATCAGGCTACTTTAATCTAAGACAAGCCCCATAAGTTCACTAATTCCTACATAAATATGGCACAAATCCCCATCACAATAATCTCTCACATGTCAATGGACTGTGCATCAATCAAGAGGCACAGAGTGGCAGGATAGTTTAAAAAATTGAACCCAATGCTCTACTGCAAACAACCCACTCAAAAAAGCAGGGATGGGCTCCTCCCCCACCCCAACAAGTCCCTGAGACACCACCTATGGATGGACTTTCAGCTCAGGCTGCTTCTTTTTTTTAAATTTTAAACATTTTTAAAATTTTATTGAATCATGAAAAAGCTTTCATTTTGGGGTTATAATCTCATAATGATCAAACACCCATCCCTCCACCAGTGCACATTCCCCACCACCAATATCCCGGGTATACCCTCCCTTCCCCACCCTCTCCCTGCCTCCATGGAAGACAATATTCCCCATACTCTCTCTACTTTTGGGCATTATAGCTTGCAACACAGACACTGAGAGATCATCATGTTTGGTCCATTATCTACTTTTGGCATGCATCTCCCATCCCAACTGGTTCCTCCAGCCATCATTTTTTTAGTGATCCCTTCTCTATTCCATCTGCCTTCTCCCCTCCGTTCATGAAGCAGTCTTCCAGCTATGGAGCAATCCCCCTGGCCCTTGTATCTACTGTCCCTGGGTGTCAGCCTCATGTGATGCTACCCGACACCCCACAAATGAGTGCAGTCCTTCTATGTCAGACTGCTTCTTAAGCTCTTTAATGGTCATGATTCCAGAGACACAAAAACAAATATCAGAACCCAGGGTCTTTTGGCAGAAATGTGTCCGAACTTTGCATTAAGTTACTGGTGCCAGGCCACCCCAGGTGGGAAAAGGTGTTGTCCCTCTGCCTATTCCCCCTGGCAGACCAATGGCCGCCATCTTCCAGAGCCCATTGGACAGTCACGTACAGGCCAGCGGTGGCAAGACAGGCAGGGCCTCACAGGATAAAGGTGGAGCCGCTTCTTCTCCTCCCCCGCTCCAATGAGACCCAGAGACGCTGCCTACAAATGGCCCCTCTGGCTGCTTTTTAAACTCCTTAATGGTCATGATCCCAGAGACGCACAAACAAATCTCAGAACCCGACGGCTTTTGGCAAAAATCTCTCCAGACTTAATTATTAAAATTTCAGAATTTCAAGACACAGCCGGTTCACATAATATTCATAATCAGCAATGAAAAACAAATTGTCTAATGTTGCTTTTCAGCAGGTCTGAGTGTTAGAGGAAAATTCCAAGTAATAAAGGTGGGACTAGTATCAAAATATTGAATATAATCAAAATAGAGAGAGAGAGTAATGTGGAAATTATCTGCCACACAGGTAGGGGGAGGGGATGAGATAGGGGGTATACTGGCGTTTTTGGTGGCAGAAAATGTGCACTGGTGAAGGGATCAATGTTTGATCATTATACAACGAAGACTGAAACACGAAAGCTTTGAAATTGTTCTCACAGTGATTCAATAAATAAATTTATTTTTTTTAAAAAAGCAGGGATGGCCATATTAGTATCAGACAACGCTGATTTCAGGCTGAAGAAATTATATAAGAGACAGTGAATCTCACTTCTGAATGATCAAGGGATCTGTACATCCTAAGAACTCACATTCCTAAATGTATAGATACCTAATAAGGGATAAGCTAACAAGCTAAACAACTGCTAACCTGGTTGAAGAAAGACATTGACAGAAACACAATATTAGTTGGAGATTTCAATACCGCTTTGTAACCTCTTAATAGATCAACCAGGTTCAAGCTTGGCAAGAAAATACTTTATTTAAGGGAAGAAATGAATAAAAGGGCTTAGTTGATATATGTAGGAATTTTCATCCCCCAAAAGCTGAATATACATTCTTCCCTAGTGCAGATGGGACTTTCTCCAAAATAGATCACATGCTGGGCCACAAAGCATACCTCTATAAAATTAAGAGAATATAAATTGTATCAATTATTTTTTCAGACTATGATGCACTGAAAATAGAAGTGAATCACACAAAGAAACAGAGAATCAAATCAAACACCTGGAAATCAAGCAGCTCACTACTGAACAACAAGTGGCTTAAAGAGTTATTTCCTCTCTAAGGAAAAGAGGAAATCAAAAGAGGAAATTAAAAGATCCCTGGAAACAAATGAGAATGAGGACATGAGCTACCAGAACTTACAGGACAGAGCAAAAGCAGTGTTAAGAGGAAAGTTTATAGTTCTACAAGCATTCATCAAAAAGGAAGAAAGGACCCATATAAATAACTTAACCTCACAGCTTAAGATTTTGTAAAATGGCCAACAAAATGAGCCCAAACTGATGTAGACAGGATAAGGAAGTCTCCCTCCAAGATAATGGCAAAAGTCTACTTTGCAGAAAACAGGAAAAGCAGGAACTAAGGCCTGATAAGACCCTCACCTAGTAACCTCCTTAGCAACAGGATTTTTAGGGAGAAGCCCCACATGGGGGCAGGTTGGAGAAACCCTATAAATACCACGCTGAACAAAGGAAGCACAGCATTTGCTGCCTCAGCACATGTGTCACCGCATCTTCCCTCTTGAGATGTGTACTTTCATGCTTTAATGTCTAATTCTGGGATGTGTGTAGGGGCTCTCTCAGCCCTTGGAGAAGTCTAGGTTCTCTCCTGACCACGTTAGTCCCCACTCTCTCTCTCACTTTCTCTTTCTCCTTACCTTTAAAACCTCCAAATAAAACCTGTGTCATTTCACTGCTCATCTATTCCTGAAATTCATTCCTGCAAGGTGAGACAAAAACCCAGTAACCCTGGGTCCCCGGTGGCAGAGGCGGATTGGGAGAAATCTTTCTCCTCCCTGCTTCACATAAGTCACCAGTGGAGCCCACCAACATCAAAACCAGGCAGGAGGAAAGAAATAATAAAACTTAGAGCAGAAATCACCGAGCTGAAATCCCAACAAACAATTCAAAAGATCAACAAAATCAAAAGCTGATTCTTTGAGAAAATAAGCAAGATCAACAAACCCTAGCATGACTCACAAAGAAACAGAATCAGAAATGAAAAGGGGGACTTCACAACAGAAACTACAGAAATCCATAGGATCAGCAGAGGTTACTTTGAAAATCTTTACAAAACAAGAGAACCTTGAAGAAATAGATAAGTTCCTGGATTCCTATAACCTCCCAAGGCTGAACAAAGAAGATTTGGAATATCTGAAGATATCTACCATCTTCAAGGATATTGAAATGGTAATCAACAGTCTTCCCCCAAACAAAAGCCCAGGCCCAGATGGATTCTCTAGTGAAATCTTTTAAACCTTTAAAGAGGACCCACTATCAATTCTTTTCAAGCCTTAACAGGAAATTGAAGAAAAAGAAACACTCCCTAACAATTTCTATGAGAAAATATCACCCTGATATCCAAAGTAGAGACAGAACAAAAAATAAAATTACAGACTGATATCCTTGATGAACACAGAAGAAAGATCCTCAACAAAATACTAGCAAATAGAATCCAAAGACTCATCAAAAAGATCATACACCATGACCAAATGAGATTCATCAGGGAAGCAAAGGTGGTTTAATATTCTCAAGTCAATCAACATGATACAGCATGTCAATACAAGGAAAGATAGAAACAATATGATTATATTAATAGATGCAGAAAAAGCACTTGACAAGATCCGGCACCTGTTCATGATAAAAAAATTTTCAACAAAATGGGAGTTGAAGGAACTTTACTCAATATAGTCAAAGCCACCTACCACAAGCCCACAGCAAGCATTATTCTCAGTGGGGAAATTCTAAAGGAAAAGGCATTCCCCCCTAAAACCAGGCACAAGACAAAGTTGTCCACTCTTACAACTCTTATTCAATATATGTTGGAAGTACTTGCCATAGTAGTTAAGCAAGAAAAAGATATCAAGGGCATCCAGATAGGAAGGACAAAAGTCAAGAGTTTTTGACTTTTTGCAAAAAGTCAAAAAGTCACTATTTGACTTTTTGAAAAGTCATCTGCAAAAAGTCACTATTTGCAGATGAAATGATACTATACGTAGAAAATCCTAAAGACTTTACAAAAAAGCTCCTAGACACAATAGGTTTGTATAGTAAAGTGGTAGGTTACAAAATCAATACCCAAAAGTCCATGGCTTTCCTGTCTACAAATAATGGAAGAGAAGAAAAAGATATTAGAAAAACAATCTTGCAGACTCGAGTGGTCACATGTTTATTTGTGCGGCCACTTTGCTGCTGATGACCACGATCCAGAGGACAGCTACACTACTTCTGGTACCAGAAACTGCTTCCACCAATGTCTCTAGACTGTGAACTAAGCCAGAGCCCCATGCCAGCCGAGGAGGAGAATGATCTTTCTCGGTTTGTTTTCCCCTGCTGGGGGAAAGCGGCATGGTGTCTGCCATATTATGAGGACTGTTAAACAGGTATGAACTTGGTGGCACGGGAAAGGAAAAGAGAGAGAGAGAGAGAGAGAGAGAGAGAGAGGGAGAGAGAGAGAGAGAGAGAGAGAGAGAGAGAGAGAGAGAGAGAGAGAGAGAGGTTGGAACTTAAAACAGCGGAATGCGTGTGGGCAGTCTCAGGCCGGACAATAGCGGTGCACGCTCTGCCGAGATGCGACTCAAGTGGCCACATGTTTATTTATGCAGCCAATCTGCTGATATGATGACCACGATCCAGAGGACAGCTAGACTACTTTTGGTACCAGCAACTGCTTCCACCAATGTCTCAGGACTGGGAATTAAGCCAGAGCCCCATGCTGCCCCAGGAAGGGTAAAGATGCAATTTCTAACATAAATCTCACTGGACTTAACTACTAACGTACTAAAATGCAGAAATCCTAAACTGCGCGGCCGCTATTGTGGCCATGCGGTTTAGGATTTCTGCATTTTAGTACTACTTTCTACTTCTACTTTCAGAAGACTTCATATCTCTTCACTCTCAGCAATGGAAACAAACTATCAAATGCTTCTTTGTCAGCAGGGCTGTTTTTTTTTTTTGAGGGGAAACTCCAACAGCAATAGTGAATATTGTGTTGAAATATGGAATGTAATCAAGGTAAAGAGAAAATGAAGTGAAATTTATCAGCTATGCAAGCAGGGGTGGGGGTGGGGGGGTGGGAGGTATACTTGGGTTTTTGGTGGTGGAATATGGGCACTGGTGAAGGGACGGGTGTTCGAGCAGTGTATAACCGATATAAGCCTGGAAACTGTAACTTTCCATTTGGTGATTTAATAAAATATAAAATAATAAAATTTTTAAAAAAAGAAAAAAGAAAACAATCTTATTCACAATTTCTCACAATCAAGTACCTCGGAAACAACCTTCTTCTTGGTGAAGAACCTATACAAAGAAACCTACAAAACACTACTTCAAAATAAAAAGAGGATGCGAGGAAAAAGGAAACACATCCCTTGTTCATGAATTGGGAGGATTAACATACAAAAAATAAGCTCAGACCTTTTTCTAAGGCTAAGCCAAAAGTCAGGTCAAATTGGATTAAAGACCTCAACTCAGACCTGAATCTTTAAGGTGCATGGAGGAAAATGTGTACAGAGCCCTCCATAACATTTAAGCTTTTTTTTTAAACAAACTTTCGTGCTTACGTTTCAGTCATACAATGATCTGATCGAGTACCCATCCCTCCACCAGTGCACGTTCTCCACCACCAATGATCCCAGTAACCCTCCCCCACCATCTCCTCCCTCCCTCCCTGCCCCCGCTTCTGTGGCAGGCGCATTCTCTTTTACTCTCTCTTTCCTTTTGGATGTTGTGGTTTGCAATACAGGTATTAAATGGCCATCATAATTCAGTCCATAGTCTACTTTCAGCACACATCTCCCATCCTGAGCAGGCTTTCCAAGCATCCTTTACTTGGTGGTCCCTTCTCTATCTCAGCTGCCTTTTCCCCCAGCATGTGAGGCTGGCTTCCAAGCTGTGGAACAGAACTCCTGGTCCTTATCTCTCCTATCCTTGGGTGTTAGTCATCTTCAAATATGAAACGCCCCTGACCAAGCAAGTGGAAGCAAAGATAAACAAATGGAACTATATTAAACTAAGAAGATTCTTCACCTCAAAAGGAATAATACCCAAGATACCAAGATAGCCCGCAGATTGGGAAAAATTGTTTACTCAATACCCAGATGATAAGGGGTTAACATTCAGGATATATAAGACACTAGTAGAATTGTACAAGAAAAAAAACACCCAACCCCATCAAAAAATGGGGAGACAAAATGAATAGAAGCTCTCCAGGAACCTCAGAAGAGAGCAGCACACCACAGAGATGTCTCCCCACCCTGCACCAGGCTGATCTCACCAGGGCACCTCAGAGGGGGTCAGGTGTGTCCCTCCACCCAACCCTAAAGAGTGCTAGCAACTGCAAACCTCCAGAATCCAATCACCACCATGTTCACGGTTGGCCCTCACAGGCTCTCCCCGAACCCCTCACACATGAGATTGAATCCACTGAAAAGCACAGGTAGGCGGGACTTGTGACTGAAATTTCCAGGCTTCTGGGATCAGGAATAGGCCCCCCTCCACCTATCTCCCTGAACTTCTGCTTTCCTGGCAGTCACGCCCATGAACTACCTCTGGGCACCATTTAAATGCATTCACAGTCATGATCCAGATGCACAAACGAATCTCGAATCTCGAAAGAAAGCAACACACTACAGAGATGCCTCTGGACCCCCAAATCACCAACCATCCAGTTTTTTAAAAAAATTATGACTTCAAGTCTAGCATCCTACGAAAAACTTTTAGTATTTCAGTAGTGGTGGCCACAAAAGCAGCCGTGTGACATCTCATATAATTATGCCACTGATATACCAAGAGTAGCAGACCACAGTAGATGGGGTGTAAGTCTGAAGACAACCAATCTCGATAAAAAATATGTCACTGTCACTGTCTTCCCATTGTTCATCAACTTGCTCAAGCGGGCACCAGTAAAGTCTCCGTTGTGAGACCTGTTGTTACTGTTTTTGGCATATCAAATATGCCACGGCTAGCTTGCTAGGCTCTGCTGTGTGGATGGGATACTCTTGGCAGCTTGCCAGGCTCCCCGAGGAATGTAAGCTGGGTTGGCCACGTGCAAGGCAAATGCCCTACCCACTGTCCTATCACTCTAAGTTATGAAATTCGCTTATAAATGGACGAACATGGAGAGTATCATGTTGAGTAAAATGAGTCAAGAGAGGGACAGACATAGAATGATTGCACTAGTTTCTCAGATGTTATAAAAATGTAATATGAGACTAACATCCAAGAACAGTAGAAACAAGGACCAAGAGGATTGGTCTATGATTGGAAGCCTGCCTCAAGTGCATGGGGAGAAGGTAGTTCAAATAGAGAAGGGACCACTGTGACAAAAATAGTTGGAAATGATCACTCTGGATAAGAACTGCATGGTAAAGTAGATAAAGAAACAAAAAAGATAACCTCAATATATGTATTGCAAATTATAATGCTAAAAAGGAGAAAGAGAAAGAAGGAAAGTGCCTTCCATAGAGAGGCTGGGGCAGAGGGAGGGGACTGTGTGGTGGGAGGGAAACAGGGTGTACACTGGTGGAAGGCTGGGTGTTGTAACATTGTATGACTGAAACCAGATCATGAACAGTTTTGTAACTGTGTGTCTCATGGTGATTCAATAAAAAATATAATAATAAAAAAAAAGTTGCCATACATATTCTGTTCCTTTTTAAAAACATTCAATATTCAAGACACAAAAGTTAGGAGAATTTATGTTATTCTCCTTCCTTAATTATTCATCTATTAATAAATATAAGTGATGACTATATATATTATACATATATGTATATATACTATGATAAAAATTGGGCAAGAAATTTTAATAAATCCTAACGTCTGCCCCTATTCCTCCCCAAGAAGCTTTGAATCTTCTTCCAGATTTGGAGTCTTCTAATGGAAGAAATTAAAGTTGGTCAATTATACTAGTTAAAACTCATTATAGAATTTCAGAGAAAGCATTCTCCTGGTGACTGTGAAAAGAGGTCAAGTGACACGTTTCAGAGGAAAGATATTTGACCTGAGCTTAGAAGGTAAAACAGGATAAATTACTTGCTACAGAGGTGAACAAAGTCCACATAGGAAAAACTTCAAACTTTTTTGCTTGAATTTTACAATAGTGTGAAAGAATATGGTACTAATATTCAAAGTTTACTGCACCCACCACCACCAAAGTGCCCATGACCTACCACCACTGGACCTATGTCACCGCTAGTCCCTATCTTATTCCCACCCCTATTTCCATTGTTTGTTAATAAATTTTGTGATCCTAGACCAAGGGTTTGTCGCTGTTTAATACTGTCTATCCCCTTGTTTTTCTCTCTATATTCCACAATGAGTGAGGCCATCTAGTATTTGTTCTTTCTCTGACTGATTTTGTCTCTCTTGTTGGATATTAACCCTAAATGTTTTAGGGTTAATTCACCAGTGAATTGCCCCTTTCCTCCTCCCAGAGAAGCTTCCCATGCCCTTGCTAACATCCCTAATTTGGTCAAAGTCAATTTTCAACCTTTCCTTTTTGTTGGATATTAACCCTAAGTGCTTTAGGCTTCATCAGTGAATTGCTCCCTTTCATGTTAAGAAACTTAACATGCTTTGCTAGCACCCCAAATTTAGTTAAAGTTTATCTTTAACCTTTCCCTTGTATTTTACCTATTATCACAGTTCCATAAGTCAGTCTTGATTACTTGTAAGCCAAAACTTTCTGGAAATTCTATAATTTGTATTTGTACTTCTTTGTATTTGAAGTGCTGAATACTACTGCCCAGATCCCCCATTTTCCAGTAGCTAGGCGGTCACACCTAGAAGCTGCCCCCTGTGTTGTGTAATTTCATCAATGGCCAACATCCAGAGACTATAAAACCAAGCTCCCGGAAGCTACATCTTATAGCCTAGTTCTTCCTCTCAAAGAACCTGGCAAGCTACTGAGAATTTCCTGCCTGGAAGTTTGCATGGCAGAGCCTGGAAAACTCCCCGCAGCGTATTTATATGCCAAAACCAACAACAACGATGGGGTCTCATTCCCCTGACCCTGAAAGAGCCTCTAATGTGGCACCATTGGGAAGGACCAGTAATGAGAGGCTTCTAAAATCTCAGGGCTAGATTGGAGACATTACTGAGACTGCTCGAGAAAATCAATGATCAACAGGATGATGATGATGATGATGAATATTTGTACCTGCTTTTCTATTTCCCCTATAGCCTTTTTATAGAGAATATTCTTTGGTTAAATACAGAAAGACCATTAATGCTATGCTCCTAATATTTGGGAGTTGATTGACTCTGAAATGTATCTACTCCTGGGCGTAGTTACTTGGTCATAATTACTTGACTCGGGATTCAGTTGCTGTAGTTTCTAACATCCCAAAATGGAGGTCCTGCCATGGGAGTGGGACAGGCACAGTGCAAGTGGCAAAGCTACCCAGCATTGAAATGGGACATTCTAGAAAGCATAAATACATGGTTGATGCGAGCTGTTACAACTTGAGAGACAGTACCCCCATGGGGAAGGACAAGCTGAATCTGCCTGATGACTTAGTCTGGGTTTTACAGAAAAAACCTTTTTGGTCTCAGAGCCCAGATAATTAAGAGTTAAAAAACCTTGTTTGCTTTGAATTTGTATAATGCTTTGGGGAGTATTGCCATTTTGACAATGTTAATTCTCCCTGTCCATGAGCAGGGGATATGTTTCCATTGGTGGTGGAGAATGGGCACTGGTGGAGGGATAGGTACTTGAGCATTGTATAACTGAAACACAAGCACAAAAGTTTGTAAGTCTGTAACTGTACCTCATAGTAATTCACAAATTAAAAAATTTAAATAAATAAATAAAAATTTTTAAATAAATAAACAAACCCTTGCTTCCTCTGAGCCTAGAGAACTAAGTGTTGGGATCTTTGTCTGTTACTGTGTTCAAATATTGATAACTTATACAACTAGAGGGAAAGATAAAAGCAATGTAAATATACTTGGGAGACAGAGTGTCTTCTTAAGTTGATCTCCCCAAGAGAATTGCCTCTGCCAAATGTTTATCTGTGTAAATGATCAATCACACCTGCCCTTACCTCAACCTCCCTTCAGATGTTCTATAAGTATGCTAGCAGCTCTGCATTTAATGGTCCATTTTCACCATCAGGCTGTGATCCCCGTCTCTTGGCTGGGGAGGATAGGAAACACCTCTCACCGAACGCAGGCATCGTTGTGCCATCGCAGCACCCACACCATTTTGTGAATTTACATCCCCTAGTTCTGTCCACGTTTCTGTAAACTGTAGCAATTCATCTCCTAATAGAACTGTTAGCTTTCCATTATATATATGTACTACAACTTTATGCATTCATCAGTCATTGGACACTTGGTTTTGTTTCTTAATCCTGGAATTGTACTAAGTGCTGCAATAAACCTAGGTGTGCATGTATCTTTTCAATTTGGGGCTTAGATGCCAAGAGTGATCACTGGGTCATAAGAAATATTTATCCACTTTTTTGATAAATCTCCAAATTGATTTCCATAGAGACTGATGTAGACGGCATTTCCATAACTGTGAGTGAAGTCTCCATTTTTTAAAAAACACATCCCACCAACAATTTCCAGACTTTTTCAGTCAATTCTTGTTGGTATGATACCTGATTATTGTTTTAATATGTATTTTCTTGACACAAAGTGATGTTAAATACTGTTTCATTTGCCTCCTGACATATGTCTTCTTCAGGGAAGTGTCTGTTCAACTTCTTTCTCTAATTTTGATGGGTTGTTGTTTTGTTGTTGTTGCTGCTGAGCTTTATGAGTTTGTTATATTTATTGGGTACTTTCCCTTTATTTTATGTTCTGTATGCACATATTATCTTAAAAGTAAGATGTATTTTAATTTTAGCCCTAGTTAATTTTGTCATGCAAAAGCACTTTTAAATTTTTATTTATTTTTTATTGAATTACCATGAAATACAATTACAAAGCTTTTATGTTTGAGTTTCAGTCATACAATGATTGAACACCCACCCCTTCACTAGTGTACATTTTCCACCACCAATATCTCCAGTATCCCTCCTGCCACCGTGCACCTACACCACTCCCTGCCTCTATGGCAGACAATTTCCCTCTTACTCTCTTTCTCTCTACTTATGGGCATTATGGTTTTAAATACATATAATGAAAGGCCATTATGTTTGGTCTTTTAACTACTTTCATTACACATCTCCCATCTCAAGCGATCCCTCCAACCATCATTGACTTAGTGATCCTTTTTCTATCCCAGCAGCTTTCTCCTCCCAGCTCATGAGACAGGCTTCTAACCATAGAGCAATATTCCTGGTGCTTATTCCTACTGTCCTTGAGTATTAGTCTCATTTAAAAAATTTTATTTTTAATTGAATCATCGTGAGATACAGGTACAAAGCTTTCATTTTTGAGTTTCAGTCATACAGTGATAGAATGCCCAACACTTCACCAGTGCGCATTCTCCACCACCAATGTTCCCAGTATACCACCCCTCCCTTTCCACCCCTCTCCCTGCCTCTATAGCAGACAATTTCCCCCATACTCTCTCTCTACTTTGGAGCACTGTGGTTTGCAATATAGATACTAAGAGGCTATCATGTTTGGTCTTTTATCTACTTTCAGCACACATCACCCACCTTGAATGATTTCTCCAACCACCATTGACTTAGTGATGCCTTCTCTATTCCAGCTGCCTTCTCCCCCAGCTCATGAAAAAGGTTTCCAACTATGGAGAAATATTCCTGGCCCCTGTGTCTACTGTCCTTGGCTGTCAGTCTCATATTATGTTATTTTATATTCCACAAATGAGTGCAGTCATTCTATGCCTGTCTCTCTCTCTCTGACTCATTTCACTTAGCATGATACTCTCCATGTCCATTTACTTATAAGCAAGTTTCATGATTCCATCTCTCCTAACAGCTGCATAGTATTTCATTGTGTAGATGTACCAAAGTTTCTTTAACCAGTCATCTGTTCTCGGGCACTCGGGTTGTTCCCAAATTCTGGCTATTGTGAACAGTGCTGCAATGAACATACAGGTGCAGATGTCATTTCTACCTTGAAAAGCATTTTTATTTGATGCAGTCCTGTCTGTCAGAGAGTTTCTTGCCTGCACACCTGGCTGTCTTCTCCAGGTCCCCTCAGAGGGGATAGACTCCAGCTTCCCTCCCCACCCTGAGCAGAGCTCCAAGAGGCCGAAGAACTCTGGAACCTAGCCACAGCCATGCTCAAGGCCCCTCCCCACACGTTAGGACAAGCCTCACACATGAAGGTACTAGCAGAGGAACCCAGGTGTGTGTAATCTCATCAATGGCCAACATCCAGAGACTTAAAAGCAAGCTCCCAGAAGCGTTATATCTTATAACCTACTTCTCCCTCTGGGAGAAACTGGCAAGCTACTGAGAGTTTCCTGCCCACATGGAAGAGCTTCGCAAGCTTCCCATGGTGTATTCATATGCCAAAGCCAGTAACAAGCTGGGTCTCATTCCCCTGACCCTGAAAGAGCCTCCAATGTGGCATCGTTGAGAAGGCCGAGTAGAGAGAGGCTTCTAAAATCTCAGGGACAGGACGAATAGAGACGTTACTGAGACCACTTGAGAAATTTGACGATCAACGGGATGATGATGATGATCACTAGTGATGCAGTCCTGTCTGTTTTTGTTTTTGTTGGCTTTTCTTCTGGAATCAAATAACTTAAGACATCTTTGATACCCATATCCCAGAGAGATTTGCTTAAATTTTCCTCAAAAACTTTATAACTTCTGGTCACATTTTAAGGTCTTTATTTTACTTCGAGTTAACTTTGTGAATGGTGTGTAATACAGTTTCAGGTTTTTGTTGTTTTTGTTTTATTTTGTTTTCTTGGAATGTGGCTATCCAGTTTTCCAATATCATTTGTTGAAGAGATTTTTTTTTACTTCATGTGCCAAGATCTTTTGTATTGGACTAATTGTCCTTAAACCTGAGGGTTTATTTCTGAGCTCTCAATTCTGTTTCATTGGTTTGAGCTATTAAGAATGAATCCTGTTTCTTTAATAGTTTGAAAGTGCTGAAGAGTGTGGGCAGTAAATCTCCTTTGAAGGTTTGGTATAACTCATAAATGAATCCATTTGGACCAGGCTTTTTTACTTGGGGAGACTTTTTTTAATTACTTTTTTCCATTTCGTTACTCATGATTGATGTATTTGGGTTTTCAACTTCCTCTTGATTCAATCTTGGGAAGTTATATCATTTTTTTTTCTAGCACAGCGGGTAGGGCGTTTGCCTTACACGCAGCCGACCCCGGTTTGATTCCTCTGTCCCTCTCGGAGAGCCCAGCAAGCTGCCGAGAGTATTCAAATCTATTTATTGATTTGAAGGCCTGTCTTTATTTCAATACCATGCTATTTTAATTACCACTGCTTTGTAGTACTGTTTGAAAGTGGGGAAAATGATGCCTCTCATCTTCTTTATCCCAAGGAATGTTTCAGCTATTTTATTTTTTCGGGGTGGAGAAGAGTTATTACTGTTCCATATGAATTTCAGAAGGTTTTTTAAAACACAATTATAAATGGAATTTTAGAAACAATTCTTTTTCTTTTGCATCAATGCATATAAATATAACAATTTTTGTGGATTGATTTTGTAGCTTAATGCTTTACACCATTAGTTTATTTTTCTAAAAGTCTTTTTGGTGAAGTCTTAGGGTTTTTATGTACATTACATCATCTACAAATATTGGTAGCTCAAATTTTTCTTTTCCACTTTCAATTCTTTCATTTCTTTTTATTTTCTAGATGCTGTAGCTAGGACTTCCAATGCTATATTGAATAATAGTAGTGAAATGGACATAAATTGCTCTGTCTGATCATAGAAGAAAAGCTTTCGTTTTTTCATCACTTAGCATTATTTTAGTGTCTTGCTCCCGCTCCTGGCTGTCTTCACCAGAGCCCCTTGGACCAGGGCAGGTTGTTTCCCTTCCCACCCCGAGCAGAGCCCCAGCATCCAAAGACCTCCAGAACCCAGCCACAACCATGCTCAAGGCCACTCTCCACATGCTCGGATGAGCCTCACACATGAAGGAACCGGCAGTGGAATACAGATGTGCAGGACCCAGGTCTGAGATCTCCAAGCCAGCTCTGATCTGAACTGGACCTCCTCCACCCCCATTTTTCAATAGTTAGGCAGTGACACCCACAAACTGCCCCAGCAGCCGTGTAATCCCATCAACGGCCAAGATCCAGAGACTATAAAACAATGCTCCCCGAAGCGCACAGCGCAACCTCTTATAGCCTAGTTCTCCCTCTCAGAGAACCCGGCAAGCTACCGAGAGTATCCTGCCCACACAGCAGAGCCTGGCAAGCTCCTCATGGCATATTCAATATGCTAAAAACAGTAACAATGATGGGTCTCATTTCTCTGACCCTGAAAGAGCCTCCAATGAGGCACTGTTGGGAAGGACGAGTAAAAAGAGGCTGCTAAAATCTCAGGGCCAGGACGAATGGAGACGTTACTGGCGCCTGCTCGAGCAAATTGATGAACAACAGGATGGCAGTGATACAGTGATACATAGCGTTATTTAGTTCTTTTTAAAGTGATACGTTGTTTAGTTTTACTTTACTTTTTTTAAGTTTCTTTTTTAGTATTTTTTATTTTATTTTCTTATTGAATCACCATGAGATACACAGTTACAGAACTGTTTATGGCTGGGTTTCAGTCATACAATGTTCCGACACCCATTCGTTCACCAGTGTACATTTCCCACCACCAATGTCCCCAGTTTTCCTCCCACCAGTACCACCCCTGCCCTGCCAGTCTGCCACTATGGCATGGCAGGCACTTTTCTTTTCTTCTTCTTCTTCTTCTTGTTCTTCTTCCTCTTCCTCTTCTTCTTCCTCTTCTTCTTCTTCTTCTTCTTCCTCTTCTTCTTCTTCTTCCTCTTCTTCTTCTTCTTCCTCTTCTTCTTCTTCCTCTTCTTCTTCTTCTTCTTCCTCTTCTTCTTCCTCTTCCTCTTCTTCTTCCTCTTTCCTTCTTCTTCTTCTTCTTCTTCTTCTTCTTCTTCTTCTTCTTCTTCTTCTTCTTCTTCTTCTTCTTCTTCTTCTTCTTCTTCTTCTTCTTCTTCTTCTTCTTCTTCTTCTTCTTCTTCTTCTTCTTCCTCCTCCTCCTCCTCCTCTTCTTCTTCTTCTTCTTCTTCTTATTATTATTATTATTATTATTATTATTATTATTATCTCTCTTTCCCCTCTCTCTCTTGCCCTTTATGATTTGCAATACAGATTCTAAGAGGTTATCATGTTTGTTTCTGTACCTATTTTCAGCACGCAACTCTTTTTTTTCCTTTTTAAAAAAATTTTATTGAATCACCATGAGATAGTTACAAGCTTTCATGTTTGGGTTACAATCTCACAATGATCAAACAATGATCAAACACCCATCCCTCCACCAGTGCACATTCCCCACCACCAATATCCCGGTTTACCCCCCCTTTGCAACCCTCCCCCTGCCTCTATGGCAGACAATATTCCCCATACTCTCTACTTTTGGGTATTATGGCTTGCAACACAGACACTGAGAGGTCATCATGTTTGGTCCATTATCTACTTTCAGCATGCATCTCCCATCCCAGCTGGTTCCTCCAGCCATCATTTTATTAGTGATTCCTTCTCTATTCCATCTACCTTCTCCCCTCCGTTCATGAAGCAGTCTTCCAACTACGGGGTAATCCCCCTGGCCCTTGTATCTACTGTCTTTCGGTGTCAGCCTCTTGTGATGTTATTCTATACTGCACAAATGAGTGCAGTCCTTCTATGTCTGTCCCTCTCTTTCTGACTCATTTCACTTAGCATGATACTCTCCAGGTCTATCCATTTATAAGTAAATTTCATTACTTCATCTCTCCTAACAGCTGCATAGTATTCCATTGTGTAGATGTACGAAAGTTTCTTTAACCAGTCATCTGTTTTAGGGCACTCGGGTTGTTTCCATATTTTGGCTATTGTGAACAGTGCTGCAATTAATATATAGGTACAGATGTCATTTCTACTGTGCTTTTTTGCATCCTCAGGATATATTCCCAGAAGTGGTATTGCGGGGTCATATGGAAGCTCAATTTCTAGTTTTTGAAGGACTGTCCATATTGTTTTCCAGAAAGGCTGGACCAGTCACCATTCCCACCAACAGTGAAGGAGTGTCCCTTTTCCCCCACATCCACACCAGCACTGGTTGCTTTTGTTCTTTTGAATGTGTGCCAGTCTCTGTGGTGTGAAATGTTATCTCATTGTTGTTTTGATTGCGTCTCCCTGATGACTAGCGATGTGGAGCATTTTTTCATGTGCCTTTTGGCCAGTTGTATTTCTTTTTTGAGGAAACTTCTGTTCATTTCTTCTCCCCATTTTTTTATGGGGTTGGAAGTTTTTTTTATGCAATTCTACTAGTGTCTTGTATATTCTTGATATTAATCCCTTATCAGATGGGTATTGGGTAAATATTCTTTCCTATTCTGTGGACTCTTCCTGTAATTTTGTCACTGTTTCTTTTGAAGTGCAGAAGCTTCTTAGTTTGATGTAGTCCCATTTTTTTATGTTTGCTGCCACTTGCAAGGTCAGCAGCACGCAATTCTTATTCGAGTGATCATTCCTAACCATCTTTGTGATAGTGTTACATCTTCTCTATCCCAAATGCCCTCAGAACTTGTGGCAAGAATACAACCATGAGCTAGTCCTGCTGGCAATTATTTCTACTGTCCTTGGGTACTAGTTTCATACTATGTTTTTTTTTATATCCCACGAAAGCTAGAAATTCAGGTTCCACACAACCCAGCAATACCATATCTGGTAATATACCCCAGAGGCCCCAAAGCACACAGCAGAAGTGCACCTGCACTTTTATGTTTATTGCAGCACTATTCACAATAGCCAGAATCTGGAAACAACCTGTGTTGGATAACATTGGTTTGTCCTTGCTCCTCCTGCAGGGTGCTTAGGTTTATTGAGCTACTCCCACAAACAGTGGCCCTGAGGCACACTCAATTCCATCAAGCACTAATAATCCTATGTTGCTTTTCTTTTTCCTTTATGTCCTTTGCATGGTTTACTTAGCAATATCCTTTTTGTATAAACACAGGAAGACAGTTGATGCTATGCTTTTGTAGCATGGGAGTTAATTGACTCCAAAATAATATTTACTCCTGTGAATCCAGCACATTTACTTGACTTAAGCCTCGTTTCCCCTTACTTCCTAACACCCCCAAAAGGAAGAAGGCACTGTATGGGCCCAGGACAAGTTGCAAGCTCCCCTGGCATCAAAAGGGACAAGCTAAGCACCATAAGTATAATAAGTTAAGAGCATGGTCATGGAACAAACTCTGCCATGATCCCAAAAGAAATAACTGAATAAGGACCCTGCTGGGGTTAGGAAAAACTAACCTGGCTTGAGTAATGTAGTCTGGGATATATAGCGAGATGTCCCCAGGAAGAGCCAACCTTTAAACTTAATATATCTCTTACTGTGTTGATATAAAATGACTAGAAATATTAGTAAGAAGTAAATTTACTATGATTGATTAAGTAGATTACTAGCTGAGGAAAAGAGAAAGCAATATACCCTAGATGGAATCCCACCCTTGAGCGGATCTCCTAGTAATCTAGAGTGCTGAACCGTCAGATGAGATCTTGTCCTTGAGTTAATATCCTAGAACTTCCCACAAAGGAGTGGCTTTATATATGTTTGTTGTTATGACAATGTTCAACCCCACCTATGTGTACCCCACCCTTCATGATTTCTATATAACTATGCTATAAGGGGGAGGGGGACCAGACAAGGACTATGATGGGGACTAAGATGATAGAACTATGATGACTGAGACTAAGACAAAAACTATGACTATGATTGTGCTGTAAGGGAGAGGTGGGACTACGCTGTGGAGGAGAGAGAAGTAAGCTGTCTCCATCCCCCAGTCCTTTGTCTGTCCATCACCCAGGGCTAGCCAGGGGAATGGCTCTCGGCCACTGAATGCTCACGTCACATGTGTCCATGCTTTTCTTTGAAACTCACAAATACGAGTGCCCAAGAACAGGTGACTGGCTAAATATGATACACCTACATAATGGAATACTATGCAGCTGTTATGAAAAATGAAGTTATGAAATTCACTTATAAATGGACAGACATGAAGAGTATCATCACTTGTATCACTTGTATCACTTGTTGTCCTGTTGATCTTCGATTTGCTAGAGCGGGTGCCAGGAATGTCTCCATTTGTCCGTGTCGCGTGCTAGTGCAGCCCAATGATATCTGCTTGCTCCAGGAATAGGAAGAGCCTCAAATCGTTCATTCAGGGATTTGATGAAGAAATATGACCATCTAGTTGGCTGGCAGCCACAAGGTCTTCTGTCATCCTGTGGAATCCAGTCGGTCACAGCTCTAGTCCAGCAGTCGTCTCTGAATCGCATTACGTGTCCGGCCCATCTGATTTTTGATGCCTTGGCAAACGAGACAGTGTCCCTGATTCTTGACTGTCGACGGAGGTCAGAACTCCAGATTCCTTCACTCACTTGAGTGAGACATGATACTCCTAGCATAGCTCTTTCGATTCCTCTTTGGGATACCCGAATAGCGTTCTCATCCTGTTTGCGTAGGGCCCAGGTCTCTGAGGCATATGTTAGTGCAGGAAGAACAGTGGAATCAAAAAGATGTGCCCGGAGTCGGAGGTTTTTCGTTCTTTTAACCACTTCTTCAACGCTCTTGAAGACATTCCGCACTGCTCTCTTCCTCCTGCACAGTTCTGGCACCAAGTCATTCCTCATGTTGATTTCTCAACCCAGGTACATATAGCTCCTGCATTCAGGCAACTGTTTGTGGCTTTCTCACTCTCAGCATTCTTCGCACAGTCATGGAGGTACTGAACTTGGCCATAAGCATTGATTCACTCGAATGCCTAACAACCCGAATCAGATTATTATGCTTGAATAGATGTGGCACACTGCCTGCAGTTTCTATCTTTGTTGTCTAAGCACCAACTTCCAACTACGATGAAGAGAAATTGAGAGGTTCTACATGGAACTTGAGAAGTTCTATAAAGAAGACCACACCTTCTACAAGATCATTGTTGGTGATTTTAATGCCAAAATAGGTCCGAGAAGGTCGCCCGAAGAACTCCACATTGAGACCCATGGCCTAGAATGGAACAATCAGAGTGAGAGACTGTCTGAATTCATCATGTCGACCAAGACCATCCATGGTTACTCACAGTTCCAGAAGGCCGAATCTAAACACTGGAAATGGGAGTCTCCAGGTGGACAGTTCCACAATGAAATTGACCACATCATATTCAATCGAAGGTTTTGCCTGACCAATGTTGCTGGTGTCCCAAAATTCCAAATGGGATTGGACCACCGTCTCCTTCGTGCAAAATTCTACTTCACAGAGCGGGGAGAAAGGTCTTCAAAATTTAAGTCTAAGAAGGCAACTCCCAGAATGACCACCAACTGGGAACTCTTTGGCACTATTGCAGCAACGTGGGAAGATGCCGTCCTTGACAACATCGACGAGGAGAGTATCATGCTGAGTGAAATGAGTCAGAAGGAAATGGACAGACATAGAATTACTGCACTCATTTGTGGGATATTTTACTTTTTAAATTTTTATTTAGTCACAGTGGATTACAAAGTCATTCATGATTGGCTTTCAGGCATACAATATTTTAGCACCAATCCTTCTACCAATGTTCACTTCCCTCTGTCAATGTCCATTTACCTCCCACCCACAAGTCTGCCTTTCTGAAAGGCACTTTTTAAAATAAATGTTTGGCATTGTGGTTTACAATCTATTACTGATAACATTTAATAAATAGAACTTTACCACCTATCAGTACCCTCTCCTCCTCCTGATTAGTTCTTTACTATAGTCTTCCTAGCCTATGTTGGCTTGCAGGATTGTTTTCCATCCTTTGACTTTGAGTCTATGTTTACTCTGTTTGTTCAGGTGTGTTTCTTGCAGGCAACAGAATGTTGGGTTTAATTTCCGGACCCATTTTGCCACTCTATGTCTCCTGATAGGTGCATGTAGGCCGTTGACATTGAGAGAGATTATTGTGATGGGGTTTTGTGTCATCTTTCTGTGGGATTTGTTGTTCTTATGGGGCTCCTACTTGTCTCACAGTAGCCCCTTTAGACCTTCTTTCAAGTTTGGTTTTGAGTCTATGAAGTTCCTGAGCTGTTGTTTATCCGAGAAATAGTGTATGGTTCCTTCGAGTTTGAGTGAAAGTTTAGCCGGATAAAGTATTCTTGGTGAGGCATTCATTTCATTGAGTTTTTTCACTATATCCCACCATTGTCTTCAGGCTCGGAGGGTTTCCTCTGACAGGTCTGCTGTAAATCTTAGGGGTGCTCCTTTGGATGTGATTTCCTTCTTTGACCTTGCTGCTTGCAGAATTGTGTTTCTATCCATAACATCTGTCATTCTGACTATGATATGCCTTGGAGTCTTTTTATTTGGGTCTCTTTTTGCTGGTACTCTTCGGACTCCTTGTATCTGGATGCCTGCCTTCTCCAGCTCTGGGAATTTCTTAGCAATGATGTCTTTGACTGTGTTTTTTTTCACTGGGGTTACTTCCCTGTGGTTCTGGTACTCCAAAGATTCTTATGTTGTTCCTCTTGAAGTCATCCCCTAGGGCTCTGATTCGCTCTATAGCCATTTTGAGGTCTTTCGCCATGATTTGTTGTTGTCACAAGCTTTCTGCAGCTCATCTTCCAGGTCGCTGATTCTGTCTTCGGCTGTCGTCATTCTACTGTTGAGGGTATCTACTGAGATTTTTAATTCATCTACCGATTCCTTTATTTGTGTGACTTCCGTTCGTAGGTTTGAAATTTCTGCTCTCATTTCTTCCTGCATTTTCTTGGTAGACTGTTCCAGTGCTTCATTCATCTCCTCCCTTAACTTATTGGATGTCTGTTCCATGGTTGCTTGGAGTAGGTGGACTGTCCTCCAGATTTCCTCTCTGAATTATTTATCTGAGAGGTCGTAGATGTGAGTAGCCCCTGTTGACGCTTCTGGAATCTTTTCTTCTCCCTCTCTTGGTGGAGGGGTTTTTCGATGCTTCTTCATGTTGTTACGGAAGTGTAGAGTTGGAACTTTGTAGTTATTTATTCCTGTTCCCTCTTGTTGTGGGAAGGAGGGGCTCTGGTTGTGCTAACCTTCCCTTATTCACTGACAGCTTTTATAGTGTTGAACTAAGTTAATGGATATTTTGCATAAGTAGTTGAGATGGCTAAAGTGATTTTCAAACAAATAGACAATACCTATTGTGCTGAGGTCAAAAATAATAACTGCAGCAGCAGCTCCGACGGGAGGCCACGCCCACTTTGAGACCATGCCCACTGAGATGCAGGCCACGCCCCCAGTATCTTCCTGATAGAGAGCCAGTCGAGAAGTCGCGGGCCAGGGCGGCTGCAGGATGTTGGGGACCCCAGGCGGCGGCGGGAGGCGGCGGGGGAAGGAGGGGTAGGCGTGGGGGGGGGGGTGGTCTTGGTACCTGATATGAGGGCCGGATTTTACTGACGGGAAGACGGGGTTCTCGGGGCACGGGGCGCGGCGGCTGCAGGACCTCGGGGACCCCAGGCTGCGGCGGCGGGGGGGGGGAGGAGGGGGTGTGGGGGGAGGGGGGGCGTCCTAACCTATGTTGGGAGTTTATCACAAAATAAGTGTTGAATTTTGTCAAGAGTTTTCTCTGAAGCTATTGATTGTACCATGTGTTTTGTCCTTACTTTATTGATGATATATATCCTATAACTTGAATTTATGGATATTGAACCATCTTTGCATCCCTGGCAGGGAATGAATCTCATTTGATCACAGTGTATGATCCCTTTCATTAATTGTTAAATTAATTTACTAAGATTTTGCTAAGGGTCCTTGTATGAATGTTCATCATGGATATTTGTTCTGTAATTTTCTTTTTTAGTAAAGTCTGACTATTTTTCTATTAGGGTAATTAGTGGGCCTCATAAAAACTATCACAAAAACTTCTTATTTTGGGGGCTGGAGTGATAGCACAGCGGGTAGGGCGTTTGCCTTGCACGCAGCCGACCGGGGTTCAAATCCCAGCATCCCATATGGTCCCCTGAGCACCGCCAGGGGTGATTCCTGAGTGCATGAGCCAGGAGTGACCCCTGTGCATTGCTGGGTGTGACCCAAAAAGCAAAAAAAAAAAAAACTTCTTATTTTAAAGAAATCATGTTCAGAAGTAAGTGAGAAGAAGAATTACAAACACAGGATGATCTCACTTATCTGTGATATATAGAATAACTGGATGAGGAAATATAGTAAAGGGGAATGCCTAGATAAACCCTCACCCCAGAGTTTAGGGAGGAGAAGGACAGAGAAGAAAAGAAATTAAGGGAGGAAGAAAGAAGATGAGAAAGGGGAATAATGGGGGGATAGGGGTCAAGGCTTCGGTTAGACTGGTGATGTGAGACAGTGGTATATATGTCTAAAGCACAAGCTCAGCAACACATGAGATATAAGCTTTAATTACTGAACTTTGTAATGTATCTGTCAAGGTGGCAGGCAAAGGAGGACCAGGAGAAATAAACTATGGGAGCAGTGGTGGAAGTTGACAATGGTAATGGAATTGAAGTTGAAATATTATATGCCCCGGTGACTACACCACCCTGAACACGCCTGATCTCGTCTAAAATATTATATGCCTAAAACTCAACTACCAAAGACTTTGTAAATCACAGTTCTTTAATAAAAACAAATAAATAATAAAGAGTTTGAAAAACATAACTCCAAAGGCAAGAGCAATAATACAACAAGGTTGAGCATTTGCCTTGTATACCTGGGTTTGACCTCTGATACCCTGTGTGGTGCTGCTAGGAATGATCCCTGAGCAAAGAGCTGAGTTATCCCTGAACACCACTGGTATGGCCCAGAAGCAGAAAAACAAACAGACAAATCATGACTCCAGCCGCCTTCAACAATTTCCAGTATTCGTCATAGTTTATGAAACTTTTTCTGTCAGAGAAGAAGAGGGGCACTTCGCCAGTCCTGGAGAGGCCTGCAGAAGACAGGACAGTCCAGGTCACTCTTGAATGCTGCAACTTCCCAACTGGGCAGAACCACTGAGGGCAGCTGACAAAGCAGACTGAGCTTCTATTTATAGTCTGCTCTGATCACGGGTAATAAATTGGACGTTTACTTTCTCAGTATAAAGAAATGGAATTGGATACACAAAGGCCTAGTGCAGCCCACACTAAGATCAACTATAGAGAGACAATAGTACATTAGATTCTGGATTTGAGAATGCCACCTTTGCTGTTGAAGACAGTTGTCTTTTACTACTGTGGAACTTGGTGCTGAAGAATCTAAGAATCTGGACAACTCTGTCTAGTAGAACTTTCTCCAGTATGGAAATGTATATATATGTAAATAAAAGCAATTAATTTTTTTGACAAGTATGATTTACTCCAAAACAAAACTACAGTGGAGGGGGTCATATTTGGATACTCCTTCCTAAATCCAAGTCTAATAATTTCCCATAAACGCTTTGGAGACCTTCCCATGAGTACTACCAGAAATGAAATAGTAGAAGACGTAAGGCATAGAGGTCCTGTGTCTGCACATGTGTACACAGTTAGGAGACCCTCACAGCACAGTTCCTCCAGCACCTCCCAACTGCACAGAAACAAGGTGTTGATATTAACACACACAGCAACTGCTAACCACACACAGGCAGCAGGCACTTGCGAACATGTTCTAACTGGACTTTTAATTCTATTTAAGTCTAATTAATTAAAACTTAAACACAAATAGCTATTTTTGACAAGTGGCTACTAGATTAGAAAGAGAAAATATGAAAATCTGAAAAATTGGGGCTGAGCAGAGGAAATGTGATTGTTTCTTCTTATACTCTTGTAATTTTGCTGCAGAACTACCACCTTAGATGAGGAACTTGGTGTGATATTTCCTCATTTCTGTCTAAGCAAGAGACTTGTACTTAGTTGGTTGGAAATGTTGCTGATTCAAATAGTGAAACAGTAACTCAAAAGGTTCAGAAAAATGTAAAACAGAAAATATATGTATATTTGTTATATACTAAGGCAAGATTATATGTATCCACAATTAAATGAAATCCTTTTAAGAAATATATTAAATTTTTGATATGCAAGGAATGAGAATATCCTTTTCCATCACGGTATTTAAGATATAAATGTTACAAACAGAATCCACAGAAGCATGTTTTGCCAGGAAGACTATGACATCATGGTTTAAAATGTAGACTTAGTTTGAAATTACTTAAATAATAATTCCTAAACTTTTCATCATTTGACCTTAAGCAAGTTATTTAACCTAGTTAATCCTCAGTTTGTTTATCTGTAAAATGAATAATGATAGTACCTACTTCATGGGTTTAATGATTAACAAGGCTTTAGCTCACACATGGTAAGCATTCAACAAAGGGTAACTATTACTCCTTCATAACATGAAGACTAACAATTATGTAAAGAAATCCAGAGGTGTTTTCTATGTAATAATCATGCACTGATATTCTGAGTTCAGACTAAACCAGTCTTGCATATACCTCTCATCACCCATTCCTACGTTTTATCTTCACTCTGTGAGCAGTGAATAGTCAGTATATTTAAGAGATGGCCCATTGTTCTGCACACAAATATTGTACCTCCTTGAAAAGAATCACAGAGATTAGAGAAAACTTAGCAGATAAAGCATTAATCTTTACCTAAGGGTCAAGACCTTTCAGAATTTTAAAAAGTCCCAAACACTGTTTTAAGGACAATATTGAAAACTGGACTTCTACTAGGATCTAAATCCCAATCTTTTTTTTTTTTTAAAGACACAGTCAGAGTTTACTCTTAGGTTGTCCTTTTGGAACAATTGTGTGATAATTAAGTTTAAAAGAGACAGTTTTGTACATTATTGTGCTGCTGTATGTCATAGGAATAAGCTCTTATCCTAACTTGGTACTTTAAAAGTACACACACACACACACACACACTTTCCTACCTTCTGAAAATTTTGGATGCATAAAATGCAGAAAAAGATCATAAAACTCCTTCTAACTGTGAAATGGAAAATTTGAAATGCAATTTTTATTAAAGCCATCTATTTCTTTTTTCTACCACTCTTTGCTTCTTAGATGAAACCTTCCTTTGAAAGCACTCAGTATGCTCCAGAACATCACATGGGTATCAGCATCCTGTTGTCATTCACCCTTTGTGACCCTTTCAGTAAACAATGGAAAACATTGAAGTCAATTTCTTCTGAAGTTGTTTGATACTATTATTTAGCCCTGGGATATAAAATTTGGGACAGGGGTGGAATAACCCTCTTTCCAACAAAGTAAAATAAGCTTTTTCCTCTTCTAATTTACTCATTTTAAATTTTTTGGTTTGTTTTTGTTTGGGGGTCACACCTAGCAGTGCTCAGGGATCACTCCTGGCAGGGCTTGGGGGACTCTGCACTACCAGGAGTGGAACCTGAGTCTATTACATGGAAGGCTAGCATCCTGCCTACTGTACTATCACTCTAACCTCCTCTTTAACTTTTAAATAGCTACTGAGAGTAAAATTAGATTTTCCATGCCTGAGGAATGGTGGACAGAATTTCTCTCTGCCTTCTATTCAGGAACACTCCTGCTTCTGCAGCTTTCTGTGGGTACCCAAACCCAGGAGACCTGCTGTCTTATCCAACGAGAGATAAAAATCACTAAGTCCCAAATTGGGTCCCTGAAGCATTGACTTTCCCAAGCCCCCATCTCCTTTCCAGTTTCCTTACTTATCTCCATTCTTCCACTCAGTCACCATGTGCTGATCATAGGTGTGGTGAAAGATGCAGAGATAAAAATATGAGTAATGAAGGGCCAGAGAGATTGTGCGGCAGGTATGTCACTTACCTTTCACACAGCCATCTTTGGTTCAGTCCCCATTACATATGGTCCTTTGGGACCAGCCAGGAATGATCCCTGAGTACAGAGCCAGTTTAAGGAAAAACAATGACCTCACAACCTAAGGAGGCAATGAAATAAGTAGGCTGTGTCCAGACCTTACAGAAAAGCCTATGACCACCCAGATATGCAGCCAATAAGCCTCCCTGATAGAAGGGATCTGGAGTTTCCTGGGCTTTTCTCTTCCCAGTAGGCCCTAAGGAGTGGGCTTGAATGTTGGTATTTCCTTCATTTTTAATAGATCCTGTACTTGCAGCGAGTCCCGGAAGATACCACAGAGTCAGAGATCTCTCTGGGCACCATACCAAGCCAATTTCACCAGGGATTCCAGATGGAGCAGGTGCACTCTCCCCATCTACTCCAGACGGAATCCAAGTGACTAAGAGCTTCCACAAGCATGACCAGGTATGCGGGTTCTAGGACTAAATCTCCATGTCATGTGGTGGCAGAAGTTCTGGGCTGACCCTCCCCAGCTCTCCTCGCACTCGTCAGCCTGGCTGTCAGCCCACAATGTGCCTTCTGATGCCACCTTAGCGCAGCAACAGCTCTGGTCCAGAATGAATCCCAAAATGGATTAGTGCCCTACAGAAATGTCTCTGGAACCCAAACATTAATAATCGAGGATTCCAGAAGCACGAGCCATAGCACCCAAGGTATTCAAAATGAGTAATAGACAATAAATGATATAGCATCTGCCCCTGGCAACAGGCTTGAATGGAGGTGGGATAATTCAAGCAAAACATAATGCCCAAAAGTAGAGAAAGAGTGTATTGGGGAAATTGCCTGCCATGGATGCAGGGTGAGGACTGGCACGGGGGGAGGGATATACTGGAGACATTGGTAGTGGAAAGTGTTCATAGGAGGAGGGATGGGTGTTTGATCATTGTACGCTGAATCTTGAACATGAAAGCTTTGTAACGGCATCTCAATGATTCAATTAAAAAAAGTAATGTGGAGTTCATGCTCAATTCAGTCAGCTTAATCAATGGCTGAATAAATAGCGGTACTCCTACATTTAAAAAATAATAATAAAATTAAAATTATAATAGATCCTGTACTCTGACAGGGTATCAAACTCTCTTAGTCTTGGACTATAATGCTGAGATATGGCAATTCTCAGACCCTGGTTCTTCCCCAGAACAGCCCAGTAGAGCAGACTGTCAGAACCATCTGTGAACAAAGCATATGGCAAAAGCGAGGTATTCTGAGGGAAGAGAGAAGCGGGGCTGAATGTGTACAGGGGGAATATTCAGACACAGCACACCTGACACATTGAGGCAAAGTCTTAAATAGCAAGGTAGATAAAAGTCTCCCTCTCCAGCCCACAAAAGTTTGTTTTAATTCTCCTTTAGGGGCTGGGAAGCTAGCACAGCGGGTAGGGCGTTTGCCTTGCATGCGGCCAACCTGGGTTCGATTCCCAGCATCCCATGTGGTCCCCTGAGCACCGCCAGGGGTGATTCCTGAGTGCAGAGCCAGGAATAACCCCTGTGTATCGCCGGGTGTGACCCAAAAAGCAAAAAAATAAAATAAAAAATAAAAAAATTAATTCTCCTTTAAAAAAATAGCAGCAAGAATACTTAGATAAGTGCTACATGCTGCTGAAATACTAACTTTTAAGTGAATTAAGAGGTGACCCAACAGATTGGGTTCTCTGAAACCACTATCAGTACATGGGTTTGTGTCTTTCGTTTTGTTTCCAGAGTTTGTTTTGGAGAGACAGTTCTCACTTGTTAGATTTTTTTTTTTAATAATGAATAACACTTGGCCACAGAAAATGTCAGTGTTCTGTAGCCACATTAGTCAACTTCTCAAACAATCTTTAGCAGGCCCTGAAAACTAAATATAAGAAGGTCATCATGGAGAAATGAAGCAAGGAGAGGGGGTGGAGGTCCCCAGAGAGAGAACCATCACCACGAAGCTTCTCCAATTTTACAAAAGTCCAGGATTCAAAGGTGCTTCCTTGTTTGACCTACATCCATGATTGGTACTTTGCAATTCAGGCTAAAAACAAAACAGAAGTGGCCATTGTTCTGATACTTGACCGGATACATCCCAAGAAAACTACTCAGCCAGCAGGAGAGAAAAGCAGATAATGGTCAATGCTATCATTTGAGTTTGAAAAGAACTGATTTTTCTTTTTAAAGGAACATCTTCAGTTTCTAACACAGGAGTTCTAACTGCAGCTCAAAATTTTCCACTGGGCTCCCTGAGAACAAACAGGCTCAGTGGAGAATGTCCTATCACTGCAGTTCCCAGCGCCCTGGGGACTGGCACACCACACAGCAAGCTGGCAGCTTACACCCCTGTTGGAGGAAGGCTACTTTAGCCATCACCTGCCCCTCCCCCATAAGAATTATTTTCTGTTTTTCCTTAGCCTGTAAAAATAAGAATTTTACTGGCCAGAGAGGTCAGACAAAGGCCCAAGTACCTGCCTTCTCTGCGCCTGTAGCTACAGTCCTGACTCTAATCCCCACATCACGTATTGTCCCCTGAGCAGAGACCCACTTGTGGTCCCTGAGCACTGCATGGAGAGAGCCCCCTCAGACAAACCCAAGTTTCTCTGATTCACATTCAAAATTTTAATTATTATGATCTGAGATAAGATTTCTAAGCTGATAAGAATGGGGGGGTATTTTAAAGTTAATAAAATGTGTGCTTTGCCTTTATTTTTTAACCCTCTAAATCTGCTTCAGAGAAGTTACTATTTTTTTTACCTTACAAAGGAAGAAAAATATCAGAGAAGCAACTGGTATAAAGCCAATGGGTTAAAAGGGCCCCACAGTGCTAAGCCCCCTCCCTGCCTCCACCAAGCAGCTCTTTCATGCTACCTGCTCCAGCCTCCCCACTCCTGTTCTCCTCTCTCTCTCTCTCTCTCTCTCTCTCTCTCTCTCTCTCTCTCTCTCTCTTTTCTCTTTCTCTTTCTGGAATTACTTCCCCTATTTATCTTTGCCATCTTTCTTGATCTCTGCCCCTTCCTTGAAACCCATCCCAGTCACCCCAGCAACTATGGGGCCTTCCAGAATCAATCCATATGATGCCCTTGTCTTTGGGCTTTGGCTACCAGTGTGGTAAACAACCTTTTGACTTGATTATAAACATTCATTTTTCCAATCATCAACTGTGTCAACTGGGGAAAGTTAGTGAATTTCTAAAACTCTCCGTTTCATCTTTCAAAGGGGCTCTGTGAGGCCAGTTTGGCAACACACAGACACAGACTTTCTCTGTAAGGCCTGCAGAGAAAACCCGTGGAACTGAGAAAAACTTCTTGTTAAACACACATACACACACACATAGTGAGACTTCTGCTAATATAGCTAAGTAAGTGTCTTTATTGACAGTGTCTTCTTAAATGACAAATGAGTAGTAATGAAGAATAAAAGGCATAAGCTAATAAGAACAGAGAAATAGGTCCACAGCAGCCTCAGGCCCAGTTCCACAGTTCCTGAAGCTCCACATCTGGCCAAATATTTGGCTGCTTGACAGCTTCTCACTGAATTTCACACAGTTACAAATCCCATCACTGTGTGAAGATGGCAGAAAAGGAAAAGAACATGTCCCAGCCTAATTCCTCTTATGGGGGTGGGGGGAGGCATTGTAAATATTCACCCTCAGCACAGTAGGAGCATAGTAAACCCACCAGGAAAAACTATAGAAGCCTGCCAATGACCAAAAACAACATGAAAGGCTCAACTAGCACCAACCAACTCAGTAAATTCTCAGTGACTTTAGTGGCACCATTGTGAGGATATTCAATGTACTCAAAGAAACAATGGCACAAGTAGTCAGCAAACCACAAGAAAGTATGAGTGCTAAAATGAGAAAACGACAAGCAGAAATGAAGACTCAGGTAAGTGATATATTCATTTTTAAAAAACCCTCAACAGGAGTTTTGAGCAAAAATATTATAGGAGCTGAAGAAAAGACCAAGAATTTCCAAGATGAGATAGAAGAAAGCTCTAGAAAACAACAGAAGGTGGAGGAAGGTCTGAAAAGAAATGAATAGTATATCACAGAACAATGGGGTGAGATCAAGAGGAAAAATATTAAAATCATCAGAGTCTCTGAAGAACAGGAAGGCAACTCTGATGAAGAGACAATAGTTGAAGAAACCATAGGTAAGAAATTCACAGAGTAGTCCTCGGAGGCAGGTGGATGAGTCCCTCTGCCTGCCTTTATTGAGCCCTGACAGCTAAAAACCTCCAAAACTCAATCACCGCCATGCTTACAGCCAATCTTCACAGGTTTGGGATGAGGATGAATCTGCTGAATATCCCAGTTGTCCCCACAATCTGCCTCTGGGTGCAATATAAGCTCATTAACGGTCATGATCCAGAGATTCACAAATAACTCTTAGAAGAGAGAAACAGGTTCAGAGATGTCTCATGACCCCCAAATCACCATCCAAGTTAAAAATTTAACTTCAGCTCTATCACTGTATTTAAAATTTTAGAATTCCTGGAGCATGTGACTGAATTTGCTGCTGCACAACATCTCATACTTTATGCCACTGATGTACCAAGACTAGTATACCACATTTGATGGGATGTAAAGTATAAGGCAACCTATATTAATCATATATATAGTATATATATAGAGAGAGAGAGAGAAAGAGAGAGAGATTATTACACAAGGCTCAACCTGTAACAACATGTTAATGATCTCTATTGCAAGGGTTTAATGGCTCCAAGATGAGATACAATAGTTTTCACACACTTTTCTCTAAGGAAACCTTTTTGGATCATTTTTAGCAGATTTTCATAACAAGCAATTTTGGGTGGTAGTGGCAAAATTCAAAATAATGGTGGTGGGAAGGTATTATGGTGGTGGGGTCGGTGTTTAAATATTGATTGTAATAAACTATGGTGAACAACTTTATAAAAATAAAATTTAAAAAAAAGAACTTCCCAGAGTTGAGGAATACCAATTTGGTCCCAGCCAAAATAGGTCCCAGCAAAAATAGAATCAACTGAATCAACTAGGCAAATTCCAATACACATTGTATACTCAGAATGACAAAATCCAAAAATAGAGACAGAATAGTGAAAGCAGCAAGATTGAAAGGGAACTTACATACAAAGGAGATCCCATAAAATTCACAGCAGATCTAGCACATGAGACTACAGGCCAGAAGAGGATGGAGGAATATCATATAAAATGAATAAAATGAACACATTACCAAGAATACTGTATTCATTTAAGTTATCATTCAAATTTGAAGGAATGATATAGAGTTTCATGGACTAGCAACGGCTTTGGAAATTCATAGCCTTGAAACAGATTATTTAGAAAGCAAGACAATCGCTCAGCACTTAGCATGGAGTATGGCATCTACTCACGATGCTTTTTATTGCCCTCTGCTAGAGTAAGTAAGGTTTGTTCACTCCTATCTGGCTGATGGATTTTATACATTTGCAATAAAAAATTTACATTTAATTTATATCAGATGTTATATATATCATCAGGTGTTTAATTTTTACATCTATTTATATTTTCATTAAATTTCTTTACTTATTAATTCAGACACTTAAGCAGTATTTATATTTTCTAACATAAAGTAGTATTCTCTTTCTTAGGATAAAACACACTTTAATATTTCTATAGGCCTATTCAGATTCTCATTTAAATTTTTCTTAACTCACAAAAGCAACTGCTGTTGGAGAGGATGTGGAGAGAAAGGGACTCTTCTACACTGCTGGTGGGAATGCCGACTGGTCCAGCCCCTTTGGAAAACAATATGGACACTTCTCAAAAAATTAGAAATTAGAAATTGAGCTTCCATTTGATCCAGCAATACCACTTCTGGGAATATATCCTGGAGAGGCAAAAAAGTACAGTCGAAATGACATCTGCACTTATATGTTCATCGTGGCACTGTTTACAATAGCCAGAATCTGGAAAACACCCGAGTGCCCAAGAACAGATGACTGGTTAAAGAAACTTTGGTACATCTATACAATGAATACTATGCAGCTGTTAGAAAAAAATGAAGTCATGAACTTTGCATATAAGTGGATCAACATGGAAAGTATCATGCTAAGTGAAATGAGCCAGAAAGAGAGGGACAGACATAGAAAGATTGCACTCATCTGTGGAATATAAAATGGCAGAGTAGGAGACTAATACCCAAGAATAGTAGTTTATAATACCAGGGAGTTGGCTCCATGGCTTGGAAGCTAGCCTCACATGCTGGGGAAAAGTCATCCCAGATAGAGAAGGGAACACCAAGTGAAATGTGATTGGAAATCCCGAGACGGGAGGGAGATGCACGCTGAAAGTAGACTAGAGACTGTACATGATGGCCACTCAATACCCCTATTGCAAACCACAACACCCAAAAGGAGAGAGAGAGAGAACAAATTGGAATGCTCTGCCACAGAGGCGGAGTGGGGTGGGAGGGATGGGATAGGGGAGTGGGAGGGATACTGGGTTCATAAGTGGTGGGGAATGGACACTGGTGAAGGGATGGGCTCTCGAACATTGCATGAGGGTAAAACAAGCACGAAAATGTGTGAATCTCTAACTGTATCCTCACTGTGACTCACTAATTAAAAAATCAATAAAAAAATAAATAAATAAATTTTCCTTAATTCTCTTCATTCATTTTGCCTTTGTAGGATTTATCTATTTCATGTACATCTTAAAATTATTAGCACATAGTTATTTAGAAAATTAATTTTTAATTTATATGCCAAAATATAGTTATTTTATATAGTTATATATAAAACATCTAATTTTAAATTTTTATCACTGATTTACTATTTTGTGGAATTCCAGGAGTGGTGTGTGTACAGCTATGTGTGTAAATTTTACTGACTCCACAATTTAAAAAAAAAGAAAGAAAGAGAACAAGATATCTATCCTAAATGTGAGGTTTAAAAAATTGTATTCATTTCTTTAATAGAGTAAGGGAATAACATCAGAACTGAAGTCTTGTTAATACAAAAAGTGAAGTTTCATGGTGGTGGAAGGAAGTAGAATCTCTGGTGGTAAGCATAGTGTTGGAATGATGTATCCATGAAAAGGTTGAGTAACGATATTGTAAATCCCAGTACATAAATTAAAAAAAAAATTCTTAATGAACAAAGAAACTGAGAAAGGGGGACATGGGAGATAGTACAATGGGTAAGAACATTTGACCTCTATGCAGCAAACCTGAGTTCAATTTCTAGCACCACATATACTCCCACACACACACCCAAGATCACAAAAAAGTGACCCCTGAACACAGAAACAGGAGTAAGCCCTGAGCACCATTAAGTGTGATGCCAAAATTAATTTGAAAAAAAAAGAGGAAGAGAAAGGGGGAGAGGAAGGAGGGAAGGGATGGAGGGAGGAAGGGAGGGAGGATAAAGGAAGGAAGGAAGGAAGGAAGGAAGGAAGGAAGGAAGGAAGGAAGGAAGGAAGGAAGGAAGGAAGGAAGGAAGGAAGGAAGGGAGGGAGGGAGGGAGGGAGGGAGGGAGGGAGGGAGGGAGGGAGGGAGGGAGGGAGGGAGGTAAAGTGGGAGCAGGAAGGAAGGAAGGAAAGAGAGAACATGGAATATGGCAATACATATTGATTGAAGTGTATTAAGATTATTTTTACACAAAAAGACACCCAATTTTACCCCTAATGGTCCCTTTCCGAGGTACCTACTGGAAGGCGTGCTTCAGAAATACAGGTGCATAAACTGTGAGAGAAGAAGACACACACTCCAGCAAGCAGATACTAGACATGAGGGAGAGGACCTAGAATCCTAGGATGACCCCTGAGTCTCCAGAATCCAGCCCAGGTTGGAGCAGGGAAAAGAGGAGTGTTTAGAAGTCTGGGTTTTTTAAAAATAATGTCTGGAAATGTGACACATTTGTTAATTGGGGGAAAAACAGGAATCACAGACCCGCAAATGAAAGACACACAAACAAGTAAAAAATACAGTCATTGTTCACTTTATATATGCGAAGAAACTTTGTAAAAGAAAGAAAATGTAAATTGAGAACACAGCTCATTCAGGAATGATTATCTATGTAGAGTAATAGAATTGGTCAGTATTTGCCCAGCCAAAATAGGAGGTGTGATTGTGCTTAGAGAATGGAGGCCTGTGTGTTTAGTAGAAATGGGGTTTATGTATGAGCTAAAACTTCAAATGCCTTAGTAAATAAGTGAAAACAAAATAAAAATAACCAGTGCTGCCATGGATGTGGGAGGAAATGGGCTCTCATTCACTGTTGGTGGAAATGCAGAATGGTTCATCCTTTTTGGAAAACAATATGGACATTCCTCAAAAAAATTAGAAATTGAGCTTCCATATGACCCAGAAAAACTACTTCTGGGAGTATACTTTAGGGGCCTCAAAACACTCAGCAGAAATGCACTTCTATGTTCATTGCAGCACTATTCACAATAGCCAGATCTGAAAACAACCTGAGTGCCCAAGAACAGAGGACTGGACAAAGAAACCATGGTATATCTACATGATGGAATACTATGAAGCTTTTAGAAAAAATGAAATCATGAAATTTTCTTATAAATGGATGGACATGGAGAGTATCATGCTGAGTGAAATGAGTCAGGAGAGGGGCAGGTATAGAATGACTGCACTTATTTGTGGGAAATAAAAAAACACATTGTGGAAGACTCCACAGTGAATCCCGGAAGACAGCAGCTTGCTGGAGATTTCTCCAGACCCTGTGCCGAGCCATTTTCACCGGAGCACCTCAGAAGAAGTGAGTGTCCCCTCTCTGCCCATGCCAAATGAACCCCCAGTGGCCACAAACTTCCAGAAGAAAGCCCAAGTATGCAGGGAGCATGGACTGAAGACTCCAGGCCACACAGTGGCAGCGGGAATGAGACATCCCTTCCCAGTCCCCCGCCCCTTTGGGGTCCTGGCTGTGATGCCCACAAATTACCTCAGGGTGATATTTAAGCGCGCTAATGGTCTTGATCCAGAGACTCACAAAGAAATCTCCAAAGGTTTAGCTCCCTACAGAGATGTCTCCAGACTCCAATCATTTACAATTTTAGAATTCCAGGAGCACGCAGCTATGAAACATCTTATAATATTCATAATAAGCAGTAGAAAGTAAATTATCTAGCATCTGCCTTTAACAGGCAGGCTTGAATGGTGGTGGGACAACTCAAAACAATGGTGTGGAAAGGTATAATGTTTGCGGGATTGATGTTGAAATATTGAATGTGATCAATTAATGTGAACAACCTTATGAAAATAAAATTTTAAAATTAATTTTAAAAAGTAATAAATCACTTGTATCACTTCTCTTGTCTTCCTGTTGATCTTTGATTTGCTCGAGCAGGTGCCAATAACATCTCTATTTGTCCCTGTCACGTGCTAGTGTAGCCCAATGATATCTGCTCACTCCAGGAACAGGAAGAGCCTCAAACCATTCATGCAGGGTTTTGATGAAGAAGTCTGACCATCTCGTTGGTGGGCGGCCATGCAGTCTTTTGACGTCACGTGGAATCCAGTCAGTAACAGCTCTAGTCCAGCGGTCATCTCTAAATCGCATTACGTGTCTGGCCCGTCTGATTTTTTATGTCTTTGCAAACAAGACAACTTCCCTGATTCTTGACCGCTGATGGAGATCATTACTCAAGATTCCTTTTCTCATTTGAGTGAGATGTTACACTCCTAGCATAGCTTTTTAAATTCCTCTTTGGGATACCCGAATAGCGTTCTCATCCTGTTTGTGTAGGGCCCAGGTCTCTGAGGCATACTTTAGTGCAGGAAGAATGGTGGAATAGAAAAGATGTGCTTGGAGTTGGAGGTCCTTCATCCTCTTAATCACTTCTTTGATGCTCTTGAAGGCATTCCACGCTGGCCTTCAATTCTGTTGAGACTGAAGCGATTATCAAAGTCCTAGCCAAACAGGGCATTCAAACTCAATATATCAAGATCCTCCATGAGCTGTATTAAGGTTTCACGACCAGGATCTCACCATTCTAGAAGGAAGTGATTATTGACATAAAGAGAGGGTTTCAGCAGGGCGATACCATTTCACCGAAATTCTTCAGTGAATTCTCAGTCCCTCGAGAACATCATGCGACGACTGGAATGGGAAGGAATGGGAGTAAAGATAGACGGTTGGCGACTATACCACCTCCACTTCGCTGATGACATTGTTCTCATAACGCCAAACATTAGCCAAGCAACACAAATGCTGGTCAACTTCAACCACGAGTGTGGAAAGGTCGGATTGCAGCTGAACATCAACAAGACAATGCTAATGAAAAATTAACTAGTCCCTGATGCTACATTTGCTCTCAATGGAATGAACATCTTCGAATGCAGCAGCTATGTGTACCTGGGTGGAGAACTGAACATGAGGAATGACTCGGCGCCAGAACTGCACAGGAGAAAGAGAGCAGCGTGGAACACCTTCAAAAAGTAATAAATAAATAACTAAATTAACACATTGTGAGATTTTTATCAATGGACAAGAGAAATGAGGGCCAGGAGGACTGGTCCATAGTTGGAAGTTTGTCACAAGGTGGGGGGAACGGGGAGGGGCAGTTAGAAAAGAGAAGGGATATCTACGACAATGATAATTGGAAATGATCCCTCTGGACAAGAATTAAATGCTAAAAGTGGGTGAAGGGATATATATGATAGCCTTTCAGTACCTGTACTGCAACCATAACGACCAAAAGGGGAGAGAGAGAGAGAGAGAGAGAGAGAGAGAGAGAGAGAGAGAGAAGAAAATTGACTGCTGTAGAGGCAAACTGGTGATGGGGCTTAGAAGGATAGGCGGAGGAGATATCGGTGGTGGGAAATGTGCACTGTTGGATGTACACAGGGGTTGAAACATTGCATGTCTGAAACCCAATCGTGAACAATTTTTAACTGTTTGTCTCATGGTCATTTAATTTTTAAAATCAAATAAGTAAGTGAAAATACCTAAAATCCATAAACCAGCAAATACAACAATAAGCATGTTGTCTAGAAACACAGAGGTAAATATCAGAGGCAATAAGAAACAAATAGCCTCTTGGAATTGGTTGCCTCTTAAGCAAAGCATTGTGACAGATCAGGAAACTGAGCAGGGACAAAAATAATTCCTTGAAAACCTTTGGTTCTTCTTGAACTTTTATACTGTGTACCGCTATTAATTTTTATTAACGTATTAAATAGTTAATATTTTAGCTTGCCCTTTAAGCCTAGTTTCTCTCTTGAACTTGTATCTTGCTTGTTTGTCTCTGTTTTTTTCTTTGCTTGTTTCCACTCTGGAGATGCCTGTGTTCTCTCAAATATGTTTTTCTCTCTCTCTCCCCCTATATCTTTCTAAATAAGTTTCAATAAAAACCAACTTTCTAACAAATAAAATAAATTAACTAATAATTTAGTTAACACTCGGTGAGTGTAGAACACAACCAAAACCCGTTCTTCATGAGTGTCAATAATGGAATATAGTTTTACCATTATGATCAACAAATGCATCACCTTCATTTTCACATAACTGATAAATGGGACCTTCAAGATGAAAAGATTCATGGAAAGCACCTCTGAAATGTAAGACAGTATTTTATGACTGAAACTGTCTTCTAGCACCTGTTGACCTGGACACTTATAATGGACTTGAAACATAAGAATTCTGAAGACAAATATTTGACTATTAATGCTGTTTTTATAGCCTAGAAAAAATTAAGAAAATCTAAGAGGAAGGAAAGTTTTTGACCTGGAAAAGGTAAACCTTCTAAAACTTTATCCAAGAGAAATACAGAAAAGTTTCTGTACAATTTTTCTTTGTTTATAAGACTAGAATAATCAACTTTCCTAATATTGCAATATTAATCCTCTTTATTAACATATTAGGGCTCCATTCTATTATGTTTAAGACTTCAAACTCTATTCAAGAGTTATTGCAACATTATTACAACGTTGCTTATGGATTATTTTTGCCTGTATAAAACATCTCTTTAGTACATTTCCCAATGATTGATAAAATTTTAGGTCAAATGAAACCCAGATGATACAGATGGTAGTTGGACATCACTATAGACTTTTAGTGAAGATGTAATTGAAAGAAAGAGCACTTGTTTCTAAGGAATGTATTGAACTAAAAACATGTAAAAGTCAAAAACTACAGAATAGAAAATGTGACTACAATGATTAATATGAAGCAGGAATTGGAAGGGAGAAATTATTTTCCCCTGGAAATATCAGAGGTGAAGAAGAGATTACATATTTCACCCTGGCAGCTCATCCCAAAATGAAGCTCAATCACTTTATCCAGGTTCTCAAACCAGTTATCTGCCATCATTTTCTCATTGATCTGTTGTACAATTTGTGACCTCCATTAAATGTATGCATTTAAGTAGAGGTCACAAAAAGAGAGTCATGGCACAATTGAAAGAGTCGTTTAACTTAAAAGCTGATCCTTAAATGAGCTTCATTACTTGCCAACTCTGGCATTCCCAGAAATATGTGGTATTTGATGGTCTAACATTGTGTCTTTCTTGGTTGTGGTTATAAAACCAGCTTGAAATGTCTTCACTTTAGTCAACTTCTAAGAAAGCACAAAACTTCAGGCAATTCAGAATACAAATATTAAGTTCAGAGAGATCGTGTGTCTCTTTCACACCATGCACCTAAAGGAACTGTATTAAAAGATAACTCTTTTTTATTAAATTGGTCTGTACATATTAGTACTACAACCACCCAGAGAAGGTGGATCCCCCTCAGAAAAGGAAAAACTTCAAAAGAATCCAAAAGTCCTAGGAATAAGAAACAGCCATCCAGAGCCTAAGACTCTTCACCTCAACCATGCCCTAGTAACAGACTCCTACCCAGGTGGGGACACTGACAGAAACACTACTCTAAAACTGGCTTCATAACAGCATGCAGGGCACATTCTCCATGTTGGGAATTGGCCCACATTTCAACCTGAAATGCTTAGTCTTGTCTTTTCTCCCACTAGAGGAGCCCGTTTTTTCTCTCTCTCTTTTTAATTTTAATTTGGTTTTTGTTTCTTTTTGTTTTGGGTGCTCATGGATTGCTGCTGGCTCTGAACTCAGGAATCACTCCTGATGGGCTCGGGAACCACATAAGATGCAGGGGATATAACCCCATCAGACACATGCAAGGCAAGAGCCCTACCCTCTGCATTATCTTTCTGGCCCCCTCCCATGTTCTCTTTTCAATATGTATTTCTACACACACACACACACACACACACACACACACACGCATTTCTGAAAATTTCTATGAATAAAATTATTCTTCCTCAAATTTTCCTCAGTAACAAATGATAAACTGTCTAATGACAAAATTTTATTTATTTTTATTATTTATTCATTCATTTTTCTTTCAACTTTTGTTAGGAACTGTGATTTATGAAATTGTTCATAATAGTGGTCCATGCACACAATTTTCTAGCACTGATCCACCAGTGTCAACTTCCCTCAACTTATGTCCCCAGATTCCTTCCAAGCCACCAATCTGACTCTTTAATAGACACAGTTTTAAATTTAGTTGTTATAGCTTGGACCTTCTGCATGCAGTGATGTTGACTCTGTAGTTTATTAGTTTTATTTATTTATTTATTTTTGTTTTGGTATCACACCCGGTGGTGCTCAGGGTTTACTGTTGGCACTGCGCTCACTGCACTCACTCCTTGTGAGCTCTGGGAACCATATTGGGTGACTGGGATTAAACCCAGTTCAGCCACATTCAAGGCAAGCACCATACCTGCTATCCTATCACTCCATCTGGCTCTGTGGTTTACATGCATACACATACCTCAGTTCTACCTCACTGCTGTGCCCAAACCAGGCCCTTGCCCCCTGCCCCTGTTACCTCCCATCCATCTCCTCTTACTTAACCCCCTTGATTTCTTTCCTTCCCTATCCTTCCTATAGTCTAGGGTAAAGAGTAATCTATCTACCCCCCTTTGATTTTGTCCCTCATCCTGCTATCCTATATACCACAGGTAAGTGAGATCATCCAGTATTGGTCCTTCTTCTGATTTACCTCACTTAACATAATTTCCTCCAGTTTCATCTAAGTTGCAGTCAATTGTATAATCATATAACTTCATGCTGCCAAAAATGCACACTTAATCTCCCCAGAAAGTTTAAATAATTCATTTTATGACATGAGAGGCTGAAATCAGTCACATGAAAGAAGTATAAAAGAATTATCAATGAAACAGTTATCTGAGGGTTCTGAGGGGCGGAAAGAGGGATAACAGGAAAATGGTGGAAGGTTCCTGGCAAGTATAAAATCATATTGTTGATATAATTAAAAAATATATTAACATATGCATGTATATATAATAACAACAAAGAATTTTTATCACAGGAATAAGCTCATGGGCACCACTCAGTAAAAATCACATTGGCATCCTGTGAAAGAAATGTAAATTATTAATAAATGTATCACATATAAGGAAATGGCTGCTTCTATTGTGGAGATGACAGAGGGTGATTTAGGAGAACCAGGCACCAGAGAGTAAGAGGAGAATAAAAGAAAAACTGGAGAGACTTGTTTAGGGAGGGAAAAAAAAATGAAGATAAAAGGCTTTCGTTTCAAAGCCGGCATGTATTTTAAAGTAGATTTAAAAAGGAAGCAAAATTATTGCAAACTGATGTAGTGGCAACAAAGTTTACCAATAACAAAGGTAGGAGTCATTTCCAGAGCTCCAGTGGATTGTCAGGCACTCCCAGAAAGCTGACGAGGCTGACCAGCCAATTCCTCACAGGGGCCAATACACAGTGCTGACAAGGGTAAGCCACTCAGCCGTGATTTACGAGTCATGTGAGCACATACAAAATGAGACCTCGGGTCACACCTTGCCAAAACAGAATCTACCTGCCTCAGCCCACCCTCCTTTTCAGGAAAAAGAGCTTCCGAATATTCCCCAAACACAAATCTATGCCCACCAAAGTAAGCCCTCTGCAAAAAGGGCTTCACTGGCACAGGGAGTCCAGGAGACAGAAGATAAAGTTCTGGCCCCACCACTCCTGAAAGCCACTTACTTCCTGCCTTGAGAGGCGGGTTTTAAGAAAGTGACAGGTTGTCATTGTTCTGCAGGTCAGGTCAGGTAATTGTGTTTTAAGACTCTAATACACTATAAACATGCATTAGCACGCACTCACAAATAAATCACCTTAATGGACTAAGGAAGGCCATGTACCTTCTGCTTAGACTGGGCACCCGTTTGACTGACATGGACCTACAGAATGCAGTGGAAAGGACACCACTTCAGCCCACACCTTGCAGCTAACTGTCACATAAGAAACAGAGCTAAATCACCAAGTGCAGAGAGACCCTATAAAGATAGTACCTTAGAGGAAGTGCACTTGCTGCCAACATCCCCAGCTCCCGCCCTAAGGTGCTCAGGGGATACTTCTGGCTCAGGGTTCAGGGGTCACTGTTGACATTTTCAGGAGCCCACATGGTGCTAGTGATTCAAGCCTGGGCCTCCCGAGCAAAGCAGGTGCTCCAGCCCCTTCCCCTCTTCCCAGTCTGGATAAACAACTCTAAAGGAATAGTTTTGAAACAGCTTCATGATTAATGAATCCTGTACTGTCTACGTGAGCAGCTCTGAGGAAGATAGTCAACATTTGAGAACTTAAGTGCTTCTTTGAATTTAAATAAGCAACAAGTTATTATTTTCTTAAAGATAGAAAGCAGGAAATGAAGCAACTAACAACAAATAACCAACTTGTTAATCCCCAGGATTACTTCACTCTATTAGTTTAACTCACTTTTCCCCAGTGTTTCCCCAAGCTCCAAAAGTATTTGACTTCTTCTAAACGTAAACTGAAGTTGCTGATCTTCTCTATTTTTCCCTTTTTATTCACATTAATTTTTGGTGGGATTTGGTTTTTATGGGGTAGGGGGACATACCCAGTGGTGTTCTGAGCTTAATTGTAGTTCTGTGTCCTGGATCACTCCTAGTGGTGCTCGGGAGACCACATAGAGTTCCAGGAATCGAACCCACATCAGCCATGTGCCAGGCAAGCACCCAACCCACTGCATATCTCTACGGCTTTTTCACATCTTTTATTAAAGTAGTCACTCAGCGCACTAACATAGGCAGGAGAACAGCACTAGAGAGTGGAACTAAGGTTGTGTTAAGCCCCAAAGAAGGTAGTGACATCTGCATGAGATCCATTTCTCCTTGCTCCAACAACCTGACTTAGAAAGAGTAAACTCCTTGATTCTCTCATTCCTTTGCCCTGAGTTGGTCTCAGGTTGTCTATGAGTCTGTCACTTTCTTGTACATGGCCACCCACTTCACCTTACTTCATCTCAGTTCCCAGACATCATTTGCATTAGTCTAGTTCCACTAATGAAGCACTGAGGAAATTACAGTTGTGCCATGGAATGCCAGGATATTTTTGAAGTTCCAGGCAAAGGCAAGACAGAGCTAGCTCACTGCAAACTAGGAGAAGGGCAGTTGCAAATGAGGAATGACTCAAAGAAGTGAGATCAGAAGTAGAATGGTTCTAACTGTGCATTGAACATTTAGGAAATGTAAAGTGCTAGCTTTCCAGATATAGGAAATACTTGAACTACAAAAATACTTTAAGAAGAATAGCTTTCATGTTGTGGTCCTAATTTTCAAATGCATACTCTCTTCATTTGTCCCTGACTCCATACTATATCACAGATTAGAAAGAAAAAGGTGTCAACTTCAAACTCTACTACAAAGCAGTAGTAATTAAAACAGCATGGTACTGGGATAAAAACAGACTTGCAGACCAATGGAACAGAGTTGAATATTCTGTCAAAGACCCCCAAATATATGGCCGCTTAATCTTTGACAAAGGAGCAAGAAATGCAAAGTGGAACAAGGAAAGCCTCTTCAACAAGTGGTGCTGGGAAAACTGGATAGCTACCTGCAAAAAAATGAACTCTGACCTCTGTCTAATGCCAGGCACAAAAGTCAGATCAAAGTGGATTAAAGGGGGCTGGAGTGATAGCACAGTGGGTAGGGCATTTGCCTTGCACGTGGCCGACCCGGGTTCGAATCCCAGCATCCCATATGGTCCTCTGAGCACCACCAGGGGTGATTCCTGAGTGCGTGAGCCAGGAGTGACCCCTGTGCATCGCTGGGTGTGACCCAAAAAGCAAAAAAAAAAAAACCAAAGTGGATTAAAGACCTCAATATTAGACATGACTCTATAAGGTTCATAGAAGAAAATGTAGGCAGAACTCTCCATGACAATGAAGCTAAAAGCATCTTTAAGGACAAGACTGCACTGACCATGCAAGTGGAAGCAAACATAAACAAATAGGACTACATCAAACTAAGAAGCTTCTGCACTTCAAGAGAAACAGTGACCAGGGCTGGAGCGATAGCACAGCGGGTAGGGCATTTGCCTTTGCACGCGGCTGACCTGGGTTTGATTCCCAGCATCCCATATGGTCCCCTAAGCACCGCCAGGGGTGATTCCTGAGTGCAGAGCCAGGAATAACCCCTGATCATCGTCGGGTGTGACCCAAAAAGCAAAAAAAAAAAAAAAAAGTCAAGAAACATACAGAAAGAGTCCACAGGATGGAAAAGAATATTTACCCAATACCCATCTGATAAGGGATTAGTATCCAGGATATACAAGGTACTTGTAGAATTGTATAAGAAAAAAAAACTCCAACCCCATCAAAAAATGGGAGAAGAAATGAACAGAAGTTTCCTCAAAAAAGAAATACAACTGGCCAAAAGATACATGAAAAAATGCTCCACATCGCTAGTCATCAGAGAGATGCAAATCAAAACAACAATGAGATATCATCTCACACCACAGAGACTGGCACACATTCAAAGAACAAAAGCAACCAGTGCTGGTGTGGATGTGGGGAAAAGGGACAATCCTTCACTGTTGGTGGGAATGATGACTGGTCCAGCCTTTCTGGAAAACAATATGGACAGTCCTTCAATATAAGACATTGAGCTTCCATATAACCCCACAATACCACTTCTGGGAATATATCCCAAGGATGCAAAAGAGCACAGTAGAAATGATATCTGTACCTATATATTCATTACAGCACTGTTCACAATAGCCAAAATATGGAAACAACCCGAGTGCCCTAGAACAGATGACTGGTTAAAGAAACTTTCGTACATCTACACAATGGAATACTATGCAGCTGCTAGGAGAGATGAAGTCATGAAATTTGCTTATAAATGGATAGACACAGAGAGTATCATGCTAAGTGAAATGAGTCAGAAAGAGAGGGACAGACATAGAGGGACTACACTCATTTGTGGAGTATAAAATAACATCACATGAGGTTGACACCCAAGGACAGTAGATACAAGTACCAGAAGGATTGTCCCATAGCTGGAAGACTGCTTCATGACCAGAGGGGAGAAGGCAGATGGAATAGAGAAGGGATTACTAAGAAAATGATGGCTGGAGGAACCAGTTGGGATGGGAGATGCATGCTGAAAGTAGATGTGGACCAAATATGATGACCTCTCAGTGTCTGTGTTGCAAGCTATAAAGCCCAAAAGTATAGAGAGAGTATGGGGAATATTGTCTGCCATAGAGGCAGGGGGAGGGTTGTAAAGGGGGAGGGTATACCCGGGATTTTTGTGGTGGGGAATGTGCACAGGTGGAGGGATGAGTGTTTGACCATTGTGAGATTGCATCCAAAACATGAATGCTTGTAACTATCTCACGGTGATTCAATAAAATTTTTAAAATTAAAAAAAATAAATAAAGAAAAAAGAAAAAAAGGAAGGAAAGGGTGGGGGTCATATTTAGAACCATTTTATAATTGGCATTATATAATACAATGATTTGAACAGTGTTGGTCACATAATGAAAGGAATCGGAGTCCACATTTCAGAGACATCCATCAAACTAGAAATTTAAGCCAAAGTGAGTTGATCTATAGGATGTAACACCTCGAGAAGAGATAGAGTGAAATGTGGTAGTGAAGACCATTATCCATGGTTTAATCACTCTGCAGTCAAGATGTCTCAGAGAATCCAATTACTATTACAGTTGCTTACCCTAGAAGAACACACATGAGCATGCGGAGCCAAACTTTTGTGTACAATTTTATAAAAGTCATGAACAGAAATCTATTATTTTTTGCTGGCAGATCTTAAAGTCCATGCTAATAATACTTAACACAGTAACTGGAGCATTGACTCCCAAGGTCAAGAGATAGGAGTTCAAGTCCTAACTAACTTTATCATTTACTAGCTGTGTGATTTGGGCAAACCAAGCACCCTTAGCCTGTGAACTCGAGTTTCTCAACCTTAGAATGGGGATAACAACATTTGCATATCAAATTTTGTTGTGAAGCATAAAACTAAATTAAAAAATACATATGAGTGCACATGATTTCGTCTGAGCACAGACCCAGGAGAAGTAAGCCCTAGACATAGCTAGGTGCAACCCAAAAACCAAAAAGGAAGAAATAATCTATGAAATCAAGGTTATGTCAGATCTGATAGAAGAAAATAGTGCTTGTCCTATGGGAGGCCGGTGGACAGTAAGGAAATTGGAGATTGGTGGAGAGAACTAGACACTGGTAAACGGATTAGTGCTAGAACAATGTATGCCGGAAATTCAATCATGAGTAACTTTGTAATTCTGTAATTCACAATGTTTTAATTAAAAAACTTTTTCCTTTTTGAACATTCATGCTCTTTAAGAAGTGTTAAGTTCTCCCACATCCAAAAGAACAAAAGCAACCAGTGGTGGCGTGGATGTGGGGAGAAATTCCCACTGCTGGTGGGAATGCCAACTGGTTCAGCCCTTTTGGAAAACAATATGGACAATTCTCAAAAAATTAGAAATTGAGCTCCCATCTGACCCAGCAATATCACTCTTGGGAATATATCCTGGAGAGGCAAAAAGGTATAGTAGAAATAACATCTGCATTTGTATGTTCATTGCAGCACTGTTTACAGTAGCCAGAATCTTAAAAAACCAGAGTGCCCCAAAACAGATAACTGGTTAAAGAAACTTTGGTACATCTACACAATGGAATACTATGCAGTTGTTAGAAAAGATGAAGTCATGAAATTTGCATATAAGTGGATCAACATGAAAAGTATCATGTTAAGTGAAACGAGTCAGAAGGAGAGAGACAGACATAGAAAGATTGCACTCATTTGTGGAATATAAAATAACAGAGTGGGAGACTAACATCCAAGAGTTGTAGAGATAAGGTCTTCCCCACATCTTGGAAACTGGCCTCACATGCTGGGGGGAAAGGCAGCTCAGATAGAGAAGGGAACACCAAGTAGAGGATGTTGGGGGGGCCCATTCAGGTTGGAAGATGCAAACTAAAAGTAGACTATAGACCAAATATGAAGGCCATTCAATAGCTCTATTGAAAACTACAACACCCAAAAGGAGAGAGAACAAAAGGGAATGTCCTTCCGAAGAGGAAGGGTGGGGTGGTGGGGGATGGGGTGGGGGTGGTGAAAGGGATACTGGGATCATTGGTGGAGGTGAATGGGCACTGATGGAGGGATGGGTAAACGATCACTGTATGAGTGAAATGCAAACACAAAAGTTCATAAGTTTGTAACTGTACATCACAGTAATTCTCTAATAAAAATTTTTTTTAAAAAGTTAAGTTTTTTGGGCTGAAGGGAAGAGATGCTATATAAAAAATAGGACCTCCTAGAAGAATAAATGGAAATGATAAATATTAATACCATTAAGAAAATACGTGATTAAATATGACACCAAATATATTTGTTTCTTCTCTACTTTCATCTTTAAAACTTATAACTGGTACAATAAGTAAAACCACCTATTCTTTTCTAAGTGTGTGTTTTCTAAATACGTAGAGATTAGATACTCTGATAGATTATTAAAAGGTAAAGATATAGGTAAATTCCAAAAGCTGTGTTCTCAAAGAATGGTCCCCTGAGTAACAATCAGCATTCTCTGGGAGCTAGTTAGAATGTACATTCTCTATCTAATGCACCATGGAACTCTGAACCCAACCTGAATCTGATTTAACAAGTACTTTGAGTAATTCCAATGCACATAAAGTTTGAGAACCATTTCTTCAGAACAATATGATTTTTAAAAAAGCAAAACATATAGTTAAAAATCCATTAGTTAAGAATCATTAAAACAAAAAATGGGGACCAGAGAGACAGTACTTGGGGTTAAGACACGTAGTATGTGCCCCATCCTGTGTTGATCCCCAGCACCACATGCTTCACTGAGCATGATCGCAGGGTGCGTCTCCAGCACCATCAGGGTGACCTAAATAATCCCCACTCCAGGGCCTGAAAATCCTGGATCCTCACGCCTTTGCATTGACGCTTAAGCACCTGTTGGCCAAGAATCAATTGGGAAGACCTCTTGGGCCTCCTGAGCACTTTCTGGGAGGTTGAAATAGATTATCAAATAGGATACTAAAGAGACATTTACTCCAAAGAAGATAATAAAAGAACATCATAAAGGTAGAAAATTAGAGAACATTAAAAAGAAAGAGAAGATAAATAGCAAAACTGCAGAACTAATCCAACCACATCAACAATTACATTGAGTGACAATGAATTAAAAATTTTTATTTAAAGTTTAAAGGCAAATGTTAGCATTCTGGGAGTGGGGAAAGCAATTTTATATTCTGTTTATAAAAGATTACTTTAAATTCAAAGTTGAAAATAGGTTTAAATTAATAAATTTAAAAATAGGGCTTGCTCTTTCAAGCCCCTAATCTTTCTTAAAGACATATTCTCTCCTCTGCTTTTTTCCACTGTGGAGAAGTCCATGTTCTCTCTTGAACACGTCTTTCTCATGTTCTCTCCTCTCACATCATTTTTCCCCCTCACATATTTATAAATTTCTTTCAATAAAAGCCATTTTATTTCATTTTAAAAAGTTCTAAGGAAACACCATATATGTATAAAAAATAGATATATACTATTAGTATATGACAGATAAGCATCTACCAAAAATTTATCAGAGTAAAATCAGAAATACCCAATGATTTTTGTATGTATTTAGTGAGTTTAAAAATGCATAAAGCAAAACCTAAAGAGAAAATAGACTAACTTGCAATCGTAGATTATAACGTTCTCTCATTGATAGAGCCACTATATTGAAAATATTAATAAGAATTAGAAGATATGATAGACACTACCAGTCTTGTGCTCTAATTGATGCACTTTGGGACAGTACATCAACAACTGTACAGTTTTTCAAGAGCACATGAAACAGTCACCAAGGGCAACTGGACTACAAAATAAAGATCACTACATTTCAAAGTTTTAAAATATTAGACTGGGAAGATAGCTCAAAGGGCTAGACTATACATAACAGGAAGCCTGGGCATGATCCGGCACTGCATGTTCCCCTAAACTCCACTGAGAGTGGTCCTTAAGCACTGCTAGATATGGCCTAAAACCAAATTTTTTAAAATCTTACAAAATCTCTTCAACAAATGGTACTGGAACGACTTAACATCCAAGTATGGAAAAAAAAATCTAGAAACACACATTGAACCATTTAGTCATACACATATACACACAAGTTAAAAATGTATCATAGACCTAAATATAAATATATAAATATAAATTTTTGCAAAACTGCAAAATTTCTAGAAAATAACATATAGGAAAAGATAGATGATCTTGATTGATGACTTTTTAATATAATACTGAAGGCATAACCCACGAAAGAAAATATTGAAAGAAAGAAAATATTGATAATCTGAATTAGAATTTAAACTGCTTCTGTGAAAGATGATATCAAGAGAATTATAAGATAAGTAAAATACTGTTGCTGTCACTGTCATCCCATTGCTCATAGATTGCTTGAGTGGGCACCAGTAACGTCTCCATTGTGAGACTTGTTACTATTTTTGGCATATCGAATACGCCACGGGTAGCTTGCCAGGCTATGCCATGCAGGCAAGATACTCTCGGTAGCTTGCCAGGCTCTCCAAGAGGGGTGGAGGAAGTCAAATACTAGAGGAAATATTTTGTAAAACATAAGCTTGTGAAATAACTGAATATATTGTATATTTTAACTAAAATATTTTAGCTAAAATATACAGTATATTTTAAACTGTGGCTCAAGGCCACTCTCCACACATTTGGACAAGCCTCATGCATGAAGGGACTGGCAGAAGAACCCAGGTGTGCGGGACCCGGGGCTGAGATTTCCAAGGCTGCTCAGATTGGGACTGGGCCTTCTCCACCCAAACACCCCATTTTCCAGTAGCTTGGCAGCCACACCCATAAACTGCCCCGGTGCCATGTAATCCCACCAATGGCCAACATCCAGAGACCAAGTTCCCAGAAGCGTGCGGCCGAGAGACATCTAATAGCCTATTCTCCCTCTTGAAGAAACTGAAAAGCTACCAAGAGTCTATTTCCCATACAGGAGAGCATTGCAATCTCCCTATGGCGTATTCATATCTCAAATACAGTAAAAGATATACACATACCTGTCAGAGAACCTGGCAAGCTCCCGAGAGTATCCCTCCCGCACAGTAGAGCCTGGCAAGCTACCTGTGGCATATTCGATATGCCAAAAACAATAACAATAGGTCTCATTCTCCTGATCCTGAAAGATCCTCCAATCATTGGGAAAGACGTAAGGAGAGGCTGCTAAAATCTCAGGGTGGAGTGTAATAGAGATGTTATTGGTGCCCACTCGAATAAATTGATGAACAACGGGATGACAGTGATACAGTGATTTTAAACTGTAAATTTTAACTAAAATATACACAGAAATCTCAAAACTCTACCATGAGGATGACATATAACACAATTAAATATAGGTCAAGAACTTTAAACAAATACCTCAACTAAGAAGATATCCAAATACTTTGTTCCAAACTCAGCACAGGTATATGAAGAAATGCTCTACATTAGAGGTTCCCAAATATATTTGGCCTACTGCTCCCTTTTGAGAAAGAAAAATACATTATTCTGTGTCCCTTGGATATCTATCTTCTTTAAGTGAACAAGTAAAAAGGGACCCCAATTGTATCCGAGGCTACCATTAACCCCATGCTATTGGTCTAACACCCACCTATTGTAGGTGAGGACTATTATTGCCCATTTTGAAAACTGCCATTCTAGATAGTGTGTTATGAGAGAAGTGCAAATTAAAACGATGAGATACCCCTATTAACTTATTAGAACTTCCAAAATCCAGAACAGTGACAAGACAAATTGCTGGAACCATTGTTGGTGGAAATGAAAAATTGAAAAATGCCAAAATAAATAAATAAATAAATAAATAAATAAATAAATAAAAATAAAATGCCCTAGTCATTTTGGAGGACAGTTTGGTATTTTCTTATAAAATTTAAAATACTCTTACTGTAAAATCTAGCAACCATGCTCCTTGATATTTAGCTGAAAATTTATGTACACACAAAAACCATATATGAATGTTTATAGTAACTCTAATTCATGTTTTCCCAAAAATGCCCTAAAAGCCCTTCAGTAGGTTAATGGATAAATAAACAGTACAACCAGACAAAGAAATTTATTCAGTGCTAAAGGCTTCTAAGTCATGAAAAACTGAATAATTTAGTCAAATTTTGAAAAAATTCAATCTAAAAATTTTCCAACTACAGATAATTTTAGACAACTAAAATGGAGATAATAAAAAGATCAGGGATTCCCTAGGGTTGAGTTTGGTGGGTGGGCAGGGCATACCAGGAAGAGACAGAGCACAAAGAGCATTTTTGTGTGTGTTGATGTTTTGAAAATTAACTTTTCTGTTCGCTCATACTACCTTTTTAATTATATATATTTAATAGCTAGTAAAACTAATTATTTTATTTAGTATAATATAGGTTATTGCAATAATGTTAAAGTTTATGGTCTAAATATACAAAGCTACTATATGCAACCTCCATTGAAGTGCTCACAAATCACCACCACGATCACATCTCTGGTCTGATCATCTTTAACCCTCACCACACTATTTGATTATCAGTTTTGTATTCCAATGCTGAGTATTTGTCATTATTCAGTACTGACTGGTTTTGTTTCTCTATATTCCACGATGACTTGTTCTAACTCTATATAATTCCACAGTGGGTGAGAATGCCAAGTATTTGTCCTTCTCCCTCTGATTTGTTTCTTTTAACATGATACCCTTCAATTCCATCTATGTGGCAGGAAACTGCATGATGTCATCTTTTCTTATGATGCAGAGTATTCCATTGTGGTTATAATCCACAACTCTTGATCCACTCATCCACTATTGGACATTTAGGTTGCTTTCATATCCTGGCTATTGTACTAAGGTTTGCAATGAATATAGGTGTGCATAATTTCTTTCAAATCAATGTTTTTGTTTTGGGGGAGTAGATGAAAAGAAGTGGTATTTCTGGGTCTTCTGGGAGTCCTATTTTACTTTCTTGAAAAATTTACATATTGTTTTCCATAGAGGTTGAACCAGATGACATTCCCACGAACAGCAAATGAGGGTTCCTTTCTCTCCATATTCCCACCATTGCTAATTATTTCCACCCTTTTTTTATATAGGCCTTTCTCACGGTGTGAAATTTCTATAATATTGATTTTTTTTTTGCTTTTTGGGTCACACCCGGCGATGCACAGGGGTCACTCCTGGCTCATGCACTCAGGAATCACCCCTAGCGGTGCTCAGGGGACCATATGGGATGCTGGGATTCGAACCTGGGTCGGCCGCGTGCAAGGCAAACGCCCTACCCGTTGTGCTATCGCTCCAGCCCCAAATATTGATGTTTTTATTTCCATTCCCTTAATAATAAATAAGTGACACCCTTAATAAAAATTAAGGCATAATGAGCACTTTTTCACATGCCTATTAACCATTCATATGTCTTCTTTGGGGAAGTATCTATTTATTTCCTTTCCCCATTGTTTAATGAGGTTATTAGATTTTTCCTTGTGGGGACAAAGTAATTCTTGAGGCATTGAAAATATTCTACAATATTGTAATGATTGATATATACATGTACATTTGTATGTACAACGTCAAAAATACATATCTTTACAACAAAAAACAACTAACTTCTTCAATGTTTCCTAACCACACAGTCTGTTCTTCTTGTTGAGTCCCACAGACTTGAGTTAGAGTCAGTGTTGATCGAAGTTGTGTCTAAACAGGGTAAATCCAGTAAGGCATGACCCCTACCTGAGTGCTAAACTTGGCTGAAAGCAGGTTAGCTGCACCCTTCACAGAACGGCTCTGTGCCAGGGCCTGTGTTTCTAGGTGTGACTGTGACACAGACACACTCTTAGCACACCAATGAGCATCTGCCACCTCTGCCAATTCCAAAGAGCTCCTTGACACTGTAACAGGACAGGAATGTGGGATGACAGAAAACGCAGTTCAGGAAAGACAGACTGCCACCAGTCAGCTTGTCACAGATCGCCTTATGTCATTAACCAGTGTCTGGGTCCTTAAGCACAGTCTCATATCACTGAAGAAAACAGGGTTTACCTCTTCACATTGAGGATCTAGGCATGACACTCTGAGCAGTCGTGAGATAGGAGAGTCTGAGAGAGAGTCTAAGCTTTCCCCTTATGTCTGTATATGCCCTGCTGATGTTGCCAAGATCTTAATGAAAGGAAAATAATAATACCAGGTCTCGAGGGTGATATGGAAGAAGGATTATCAAAATATCCCCCTCTGTATAACTGTTAACCAGCAATTAATTCCCAAGCACTTCCCTGGAAATAGATAAAGATGGAATCTATCTCAATGGTACTGAAGAGCATCACTAAGGGTGGAACAGCCTGATTGGTGACCACACCAGGACCAGAGGCACTGGACTGGCAGGAAGTCATCAGTGAGAACTCTGGCTCCTGAGTCAGACAGCTCTTGCACCGCTCAGTCCTTGCACCAGAACTTTAATGAGGCCAGTTCTTTAGTAAATCTGAAGACTCCCATAGGGAGAAAAATCCGATGTTGGTCTGCCAGCCCATAGATCTCAGCGGGCTGATGTCATGGATCCAACAAACAACAAAAAGTCTCCAGTTATCTCAAACAGGAGTTCACATACTTAACTATTAGAACCTAGGAACTTGACTATTAATTATTAATAATCTACTATAGTTTCGAAATTAATTGTCCAGTCAATACAGAGCAAAAATATCTGTGCTCTCAAGTAACATGATCAAATGGTTGGAGCTGAATGAACCAAGAAATTCAACTCAGAAATATCTCAAGGGATCATGCAAAAGATTTCATGTGTACCAGGTGCTTCAGAGAATGCTAAGAGGTATAAAAGTCACCTCTTCATTTGAAGCTCAACTTTCAGTCCAAGTGAAAAGGTGAAACATATCTTCACTGTCATCTCTGGCACCTAAAAATTATAGGATTGAGTTGTTCTTGCCTACTCCCTTACATTTTCTTACACTAATATTTCATTTCAATCCCAAGAGGATGTAGAGTGCTGGTAATGAATTAAGAGACTGAGTTCAATTACGCTCACTTGCCTGGACAAGTCACTTACTTAGGTTCTGGCATGGACATGACCAATAAAAATTTTTAATGAAGAAATGAATAAACCCTTCTGAACTCTTGGCTTCCTCTGTAAAATGAAAAATATCTACCTCATCTACTGAGAATTGTTTTCTAATGAGATAATGTACATGAAAGCTCTGCATAAATGGGAGAGCATAAACAATTAACAGTATAAAGACTTCATGAGTAGCCTCTGCTCATTAGTGAGTAACATAAGGAATGTCTGCCTCTCACTAGGGTCTTCAGACTCAACCCACAGAGTCACCCAGTAAGGAAGAAGTCAGAGCTCATTGCTGACTGCATTGCAATCAAGACCTATGCAATGAGAATGTCTTTGCCTTATCACTTTTTTGCCTGGGTACATGAACATGTGTGACCCACTTCTCTACTCCATCTTCCTAATTGTGTCTGCAATATGTAGAGTGTAACATACTTCACTCAGCACAAACTTAAAAAGTATCTCAATGTCACTCCATATACCAAACTAAATTACATGAATCACATTATTAGTTATTATAGGATTTATGTCCATTTACATTTTAATTACACAGAAATATTTTAGAACAATAGCACACTCATTGAGTTGCAACTTTGCCAAGAGAATTTCTTAATAAAGGAAGAGTGTCCTTTTAAAAATACTTTAATAGAATTAAGAGAATGTGCACTCATTCAATTTATAAAATTATGTCGCTGAAAATCTGCCATGTGCAAGGCACTTTCTTGGGTGCTGAGAACTGATGCAGGGTGCCTGTGCTGGGTACTTGGTACTGAGTGCTGAAACTGGTGTTGGATGCCAGTGCTGATGTGAATGCTGATACAAATGTTGGTACTTATGTGAGGTGCTGAATAATAGTGCCAGATACTGGCACTGGTGCTGGAAGAGGGAATGATATTTCTATTTCTCAGAGATATTTTACTGTAAAAACACTCAAGTAAATTATCATTATAATAAATGGCTTGATGGTCTTAGTATTTTGGGATAAAATACTACTGCTAATGATAATCAAGATAAACAGCTTCTAGATTGAACCCAGAAGAACAAGAATGAATTTTAAAGATAGAAAAAAAGTCAAAATCAAATGAATAGCAAATGTGTTGGAGTGGGATATAAAATTTCAAGTATGTAGTGGATAGTGGAGTGTGTAATTAAAATAGAGTCTGCATTAGGCACATGTCGGAGATAAGGGTAGGACATGAGTCCCAGAGTGAGTGACATGCTAAGAATAGAGTTGTCATACTGACAACAGAGGCTTGAAGAGTTTCAGGAGTGGAGAGATCCAAATAACTTGAGAGCCCCCAATAGCAGGTAGGGATTAGGGAGGACTACAGCAGAGTCTCCTTGCCAATTCCTCTCTCACCATATAATACCATCTCTTCTGTTTCAATTTAAATGTCACTGTCTAAACAAAAAGTCACTGCCTTTGGACACTTCCCTTGAACCCCACAACTGGGTCTCTGCCTACAACCCACTTTAAGAGCACTCTGACCCTCCCTTTTTTACAACTTTTGATTCATACTATGACTCATCATACTTGAGATTGTGCTTGGTGCTTCCATTCTCTGTTGGGCCCCATGGCCAGTCCATGGCAAGTGTCTCAGCCTGTCATACACATTTAAAGATATTCAAGAAATATTTTCTGAGTATGTGAAATGAATGAAAGAGTGGTCTGATGAAAAGATAATGTGAATCTTAATAAAGTCATTTTTAAAAGAATGGAGAATAGAGATACAAGATAAATCACAGGAAAAACCCCAAGTGGAGTGAATGCTGAGTGTAGAGAGAAGAGCAAGGAAGTGTCATGAAATTTGAGCAAGTGACTGGGAGAAACCCTTGACACAGAACTTGAAAGGATAGGGAAATGCTCGACTTTTTTTTTACAGCATTTACTTATCATTATGCTTCACCTTTCTCCATTTCCTCCCCTTGCTTCATTTAGCTTGGTAAATTAAAAACTCTGAAGTTTTTACTCTCTTCCTGTTCTCCAGCTCTGTTAGAAAACCAATAGACAAGGATCACAGTAAGTTAAACTCTGCTGCCCATTTGTTACAAGGTACAATTTGTGCTATTCCAGTAGGCAAATGATCACTGCCAAATTTGTATGTAATGACTTGTTGGAAGAGAATTGCAATTTGATGCCACCAAATACATGAGTATTAGTTATGGAGTAATTGATGTTAAGCTGATTTTCTGACACCAGCTGAAACAGAAACAGGTCAAATACGTGATCCATGTCATCAACTTTAAGACAATTGTTGATCTTTCTTGTTGCTGTAAGATTAAACAGCTGATTCTCCTCATAGCTGTGCAAAAAAAATTGTTAAAGATTGTTTTTGAAATGGTATGATACTATCTTTTTTCATCAGTTGAGAGAGACGTGTTCAGCATTCTTGAGTATCTTAGCCAGAGCTTTGTTCCAAAAGCTTAAGAAGACAAAATAGTTTTGGCTTTAGGTCAAAGTCTTACTGTTGAATCCAGACGGTCCTGTCTACTAAAATTGTATCAGATTCAGCAAATAACCCAGCTTAACTCTCAGGTCTTTTTTTGAATGAGGATATAACCATTTAGTAGATGAATAACTGGGTCCAAATTCTCCGGATAGCGGATTGAAACACCCATACCTGCAGTGTAGGATATAAAGCTAACAGAGAAGTTGCAACATGAATGATCTTGGAGTCTTGCTTGATTGCTTTCTGTTCTTTACTGATTTATTATTAAAATTAATAAGCCTGAAACCCCTTATCTGGCCATAAAAATATAAATGATAAATGAATCAATATGTTGGTATATTCCAGAGAAAACTTTGCCATAAAAGTAGGAATGACAGGCAATAAAGGAGGCTAAAATCCAAATGCAACCTAGAGATTTGGCTTAGCAGTACAGCACATGCCTTGCAGTGTAAGGTTGCATTTGATCCAGGCACAGACTCCACTTATGGAGTAAGATCCCATGAGCACTGCTGTCTGTGATCACTGGTGCCAACACGTAGTATGCTATCTTCAGCATACCAGTATCACATGCACAACCCTAGTCATGACAAGGGGGGGAGTAAAGGGGGGAGTCAACAAAAAATTAAATGAATGAATAATATTCAAAAGGCTGGAGGCTAATGTTTTTTCAGGAGGGCCATTCTCACCCATTCACTCACTTACTCATTCAACACAGGAGGGGCCTGAAACATAATGAGTGTTAATCTATTTTTTAATGAATCAATGAGAAACTCATTATAGGGTGCCATGCAATGAAGATCATATTTATTAAGAGGACAAACAGATTAAATATTTTAATTTGTTTGTAAGTAAATTATAATGTTAATTATATTATACTAAGTTAATTAATGCATAACACTAAGCTAAAGGACCAAAGGGCTTTTTCTTTTTTAATTAAAATTGAGGTAACATGGTTACAATAGTGTTACATTATTACTCTTGTGTATAAAGTCACTGCACCTTTCCTTTGCCATCTCCATCTCCTCCTGCCCCCAGTACTATCACTCTAACACTAACACTGATGATCTCCGTTCTGAAGACAAAGCTATTGTTATCATTAGATGCTGATCAGTCCCCTGCTTTGTTTTCCTATACATCACAACTGAATGCAATCATCTATCATTTGTCCTCCCTCTGACTTATTTTGCTGAACTTGAAGTGCAAGATTCACTTCCTAATAGGTAAGTAGTATTCCATACTGCATGTACCACAATTTCCTTAGCCACTATCCAGTGAAATTTTAAAACTTACTACTATTTTGGCCCCAGCCATAGTACAGTGAGTTGGCACTTGCCTTGCAAACAACCAACCCAGGTTTGATCCCAGCACCACATATGGTCCTTGAGCCCACCTGAGTGATACCTGAGTGCCAAGCCAGGAGCAAGCCCTGAGAACCACCAGGTGTGGCAAAAAAGATTACTACAAATTTCCTTTTTAAAGTAAATCCCTCAATAACATATTGAGGGATTATGACTTATAACACTTTTAACAGTAGTTTCAAGCATACATCATTCCAACACCACACCTACCACCAAGGTACCCACTTCCCTCCCTCCAAGTTCCTAAAGTCCCCTCCCATTCCACCACAACCTCTGCTCTTCAACCCTTTACTATGAACTTAGTCTTGTGGATCAACTCTCCAGTTCTCTTGTCTTTTTTTTAAGAAATATTTTATTGAATCACCGTGAAAAAAAGAAAGAAAGAAAAATTACAAAGCTTTCAGGTTTAAGTCACAGTCAAATACTGATTAACTACACTGCTGGTGGGAATGCTGACTGGTTCAGCCTTTTTGGAAAACAGTATGGGCAATTCTCAAAAAATGAGAAATTGAGCTCCCATTTGACCCAGCTATACCAGTTTTGGGAATATATCCTGGAGAGGCAAAAGAGTAAAGTAGAAATGACATCTGCTCTTGTATGTTCATTGCTGCACTGTTTACAATAGCCAAAATCTGGAAAAAAAAACTCGAGTGCCCAAGAACAGATGACTGGTTAAAGAAACTTTGGTACATCTACACAATGGAATACTATGAAGCTGTTAGAAAAGATGAAGTCATGAAATTTGCATATAAGTGGATCAACATGGAAAGTATCATGTTAAGTGAAATGAGTCAGAAAAAGAGGGAAGACATAGAAAGATTGCACTCATCTGTGGAATATAAAGTAACAGAATAGGAGAGTAACACCCAAGAATAGTAGAGATAAGGACCAGTAGGTTTACTCCATGGCTTGAAAGCTGGCTTCAAATGCTGGAGGAAAAGGCAGCTCAGATAGAGAAGGGAACACGAAGTAAAGACTTTGGAGGATTAGCTCGAGTTAGGAGATGAAAACCTAATGTAGACTATAGATCGAACACAATGGCCACTCAATGTCTCTAGTGCAAACTACAACACCCAAAAGGAAAGAGAGAACAAAAAGGAATGCCCTACCACGGAGGCGGTGTGTGTCTGGGGGGGAGAAAATGGGGGTGCTGGGAGGGTACTTGGATCATTGGTGGTGGAGAATGGGCACTGGTGGAGGGATGGGTACTTGATCATTGTATGACTGAAATGCAAGCATGAAAGTTTATAAATCTGTAACTGTACCCCATGGTGATCCACTAATAAATTTTTTTAACTTTAAAAAAAATTGAAAGATATTTATTTACAATAGAGTGAATGATAAGTTTTCATGTATACAACATTCAAATACCACACTCTCCATCAGAGTGCCTGCTTTCCTCATCACTATCCCCAGGTCCCCCTACAGCACCCTGACTCCCTACCCTTGGTCAGGTCAGTTCTGGAAAATAGTTCTTATGGTCTGTTTCTTTTGATCATTTATTTCCATACCATGCTTTTCATAATGCACATAGGAGAGAGGTCATTCTGTATCTGTCCCTCTCCTTCCAGCTGATTTTAGACCTGTGTTGACCAACTTTTTGAATCATGTTTCTTGAATGTGAGTGCAAAATAAATCTCTTGTTAAATTTAAAACAAAAAAAAATACTGATTAAACCCCCATCCCTTTCACCAGTGCACATGTTCCACCATCAAGAACCCCAATACACCCCCCTCCCATCCCACCCCCCATCTAAGTAGCTAATGATATTCCCTTTATTCTCTATAAACTTTGAGTACATTCCATATTTCCATACAGAACTCACTATTATTGATTGGAAATTTTTCCCCAACAATCAGGCCTGCTGAATAGGCATCATCTAATAATTTCTCTTAATTGCTGAGAGTGAAGACTTTGAGTCTGCGGCCGCAATAGCGGCCACGTGGTTTTGGGTTTCTAATATTTTAGCTCAGTTCACAGTCAAAATGGATGGCTGCAAGAATCCGCTCTGGTGCCAAAATGGGTTAGGAGACCTCAGGATCACAGTCTTTAGGCGCGGAGTGTCTGTTTCTTGTGCCGAGGCTCCGGGTCATCTCTGGGCGAAAGGCCTCTCTTGTCTTTTGATACTACAATTTCACTTTAGAACTGCTTGAGGTTTACAGAAAGAATGAACAGAAAATATAAAGAGTTCTCATATATCTGCTTTCCTATATAGTATTCCTTATTTTAATATTCTGTACTTGAGTGATATATTTATTATATATCTTAATGAACCAACATTGACACACTATCACTTAAAATCCTTATATTAGGCTTAGTTTCTGATGATATGCGTTCTATAGATCTGAGAAGTGTATAATGAAAATAACACACCAGACATAATAGTTTCACAGCTCTAAAAGTCCCATGTGGAAAAAAATAATAAAATGAAAGGAAAGCCCCTATGCTTCATTTATTCATTCCTTCTACACCCAAAATTCTAGCAATCACTGATCTTTACTGTGTCCACTGTTCTCCCTTTCCAGCATATCCAAGTTGGAATCATGGAGTATGTAGCTTTTCCAGATTGTCTTCTTTCTTTATGCATTTTCATTTAATATTCTTCCAGAACTTCTAATTATCTGTAATTTATTTCCTTTTAGTGCTGAATAATATTTTGTGGCCTAGATTTACCAGAATTCCATCAGTTCTTCAGCTGAAGGATATATTGACAGCGACCCATTTTTCTGGGGGCATAAACTTTCGACTTCTTTGGATAAGTACCAAGGAGTATAATTGTGGGGTCTCTAGTAAGGTTGTTTGGTTATGTAAACAATTGTTGTGTGTTGCATCTCTGCCAACATTGAGGGTTCCCCTGACACCACACCTTTGCCACTATTGGTATTGTCAGTGTTCCAGATATTTGATCAGTCAATATGTTGTCCCTTGAAAAATATTTGAGCGGGGAGGAGGCACACCCAGTGATGCTCAGGGTTTACTCCTGGCTCTGGATCAAGGATCACTGCCAGTGGTGCTTAGGGGATATATGTGGTGCTGAGGATCAAACCCAGGTCAGCCACATGCAAGGCAAACACCTTACCCATGTACTACTACTGACCTCAATATATTGTGATACCTTATTAACATTTTTAATTTTAATTTTTCTGGTGTCACACAATGTGTACCATCTTCATATTTTCTCTTTCATGCATATTCATTGTCTAATTTCTCTATGGAATGTCAAACCCACTGGTTCTCAGGGCTTACTCAGCCTCAATCTTCTTTGGTAAGGTGTCTTGTTCAGATATTTTGCCTGTTTTTTGAACTATTTTTTTTCTTTTGAGTTTTAAGTTCTTTGCATATTTATGGTATAAGTCCTTATCATAAAGTGTTGTGCACACATTTTTTCCCAATCTCTGATGTCTTTTAACTCTTAGCTGTCTCTCAAAGAACATATGCCTTTGATTTAATAAAGTTCAACTTGTCCATTTTTCTATTTATAGATTATGCTTTTGACTCTGCATCTAAAAAGTCATTGTAAGATCTAGGGCTACCAAAACCTGTCATGTGAAAGTGCTAAAGGTTTGGATTTTACATTTAGTTTTATTATGCGCTTTCATGATAATTTTTAAGAATATTGTATGGTTTGCATTTAGATTGTCTGCATATATATATATGTCCACTTGTTTAGCACAAATGACTGAATTTCCTGTATTTTCTCAGTGAATTACCTATGTTTCATTATCAAAAACCTGTTTACTATATTTGTCTGAGTTTGCTTCTGGCCTCTCTATTCTATCATCAATACTTGTTGTGGAACAGTTTTACCCCAACATGCACGGACACATTGCGCACTGGGTTGGGATAGACGTGGAGCAAAGGATAATGGGCGCTCAGAGAAACACCCTCTGGGAGCAGCCAATGACTCCTCACCTTATCATTAAATGCACACATACTTTATAGAGGGTCTTGGCTTACGAGAAGGTACAATCACGTGAAATTCAGCATTATTGGCTTATCACCTTTCCTACTCTGCTTTGCTCCAGTCAAATCCCACTCAAGGCTAGATGTTGCAGTTAGGATGACCAGCTAAGCATACGTGACAGTTTCTGTGTCTTGGGCTCATGTGACTGGGAGGTCGAGTGAAGCTCAAGACCGAACACCTGGTGCTGACACCCTGTTCTTGCCATCTTTGCCCAGATACTCCCTTCTGCAAGGCCTCCCTTCTGGGCCACCTTGCAAGGTCAGGCATTATCTGCTCCAGTGCCCATCGCCATACTCCACAAATATTGTACTGTCCATAATAATTCTTGAAGTTAGACAGTGTCAGACTTCCAACCATACTATTTTCAAGCATTGTAATATCTATTCTAATTTTTGCCTTTATCTTTATTCTAAAATATAAGCTGATATGAGCTTTAGAAGTAGCTTGTTTATACCTCCACAAAATAATTTGCTGAGATTTTGACAGATCTTCTTAAATCTTAAGAATAAGTTGCAAAAAAACTGACAACAATGTTTTAACTGAATATTTTATATTTGTCATGCCTCTTACAATTTATTTTGAACCCTTTTTTAAGGCAAGAGAGATAGTACAGGGATTCAGTTACTTGTCTTTCTTGTGGCTAAGCCCAGTTTAATCCCCAACACTGCACAGTGACCCCTGAGCAGAGTCAGGAGTAAGCCCTGAACAATACAGAGTGTGATCCCAAAGCCAATCAGACAAACAAACAAAAGCCCCAGACAAAAATGGCCAAGACCATCTTGAAGATATCCATGAACATTCTCTTTGGAAAAGAAAAAAAACCTACAGATCAGATGTCAAATTAACCACAAATATGCCCTTTTGACATAATAGACTTCTTATACTGAGTTTTTCCCTGACCATTTCCCAAGATCTAAATTCATGATATGACATTTTTAGCATAAAGTATTATTACTGATTAGAATTTTCTGAACCAGGATTTAAAATTATTACAGAACTCTATCACAATTTTATGTTAAGTTGAGGGCATAAAGTTAGATGTTAAGGAATATTACATACTTAATTTATAATGTGGCATGAGTAAAATTGACATTATGAAAATAAACTTAAATTATATTCAAAACATAATCACTTCCAACTCTCCCTGAGCTTTCCCCAGGGAGAATTTCCTTTCTTTCTCTCTTTCTTTTTTTTTATATTTATTATTATTATATTTTTTATTGAATCACTATGTTGAAAGTTACAAAGCTTTCAGGCTTAAGTCTCAGTTACACAATGCTCGAACACCCATCCCTCCACCAGTGCATGTATTCCACCACCAAGAACCACAGAAAACCTCCCACCCACCCACCCTGCCCCCCACTTCTTTGTTGTTGTTGTTGTTGTTGTTGTTTGGTTTTTTTTTTGGTCACACCCGGCAATGCACAGGGGTTACTCCTGACTCTTCACTCAGGAATTATCCCTGGCGGTGCTCAGGGGACCATATGGGATGCTGGGATTAGAACCCGGGTCGGCCGCGTGCAAGGCAAACGCCCTACCGCTGTGCTATCGCTCCAGCCCCTGTTGTTTTAAATTCTTTAGTCTATTCTATTCTATTCTATTCTATTCTATTCTATTCTATTCTATTCTATTCTATTCTATTCTATTCTATTCTATTCTATTCTATTGAGGAAATTCTCACTGAGAGCCAGAAGAAAATCAAGCAACAAACTCTGAAGCTTGGGAGGTCTTGGGTTTGTTATGCTGGTGGACCCAGCAAAGCTGAGCTTCAAAGACTGGGTCCATTTTATAGAATATCTAATGGGGGTGGGGCATTTTCAGGCAGCTGACCAGAGCAGAAATTTCCAAACATGTTATTTTGCAAAGTTCTGAACACATTCTGTGGTCATGAAGAAAGGAGAATTATCTCAAAGACATCTCAAGCACATTCCATGGTTAAGTCATGTTGCTCCTTGGTAGTTCCTGTTCTCTGGTGTGGATAGGGGTCTAATTTCCTCATCAGTCACAGTGTCTCTGAGCACATCAGGGGAGGGAGTCTTCATTTAGTCCCCCCTATGCTCCAGCACCCCCAGGGCCCCTGCACAGCTGCTTCTGCTGCTCCTCATTCAGGAGCTGTAGCTAAGGCTATTCATTTGTGGGAAATGTAGGAAAGAGGTGAACATAGCATCTTTGCACACCTACCACCATGTTTTCTGGAATCCCTTACCAAGCTTCTTTCAAGGGCTCTGAGGATTACTATGGCAGGGGGTGGTGGTGATGTTACACCAACTCAACCTGAGCTGCTCCTCACTAAGTGGCCAGATAGGATTCATACCAGTGTCAAGTCTGCTTCTACTCATTTCACTCCCACAAACCCTCCCTACCTCCTCATATCCTCCAAATGTCCAGAACTGAAGAGCCACTTAGGGTGTGGATTATGATTATGGAAACATAATCCAGGTACTCATGGGGCAGCATCTGCTTTGTGCAGATACTATGCCTGGTTCCGTGAAAATGCAAAACAAATTCAAAGTTCAAACTGTTGAGAATGGCTTTCATAATTTGCAATCTGCCCGTTTAATGTTACAAAAATGCCAATTTTTTTTTCTGTATACAAAGCAATAAAATTTTAAAAATCAACCACAGAGAAGAAAGCTAGAGAAACTTTAATGTATGCAAATTAATGTAATACTATATTGGTAAAAAGAAAAATTAAAATCATGATAATGGACTCACAAATAACTCTTGGAAGCCACAGTGACGTCTTCAGATCCACATCAGGCTGAACCTCATTTCTGGGGCACCAGGATGGGGGCAGTGAGCCCAGCACCGGCCCCAATAGAGTCCTGACAGCCGAAAACCTCCAGAAACCAATCTCCACCATGCTCATCACAGATCTCCACAGGCTCAGAATAAGCCCCTCATGCATGAGAATGAATCTGCTGAAAAACTCAGATATGCATCTTTTGTGATTAAAATCTCCAGGCTCTCTTGGAGTTGGGAATGGGCAACCTCCACCCATTTCCCTGTCTTTCAGGGAGCCTGGTGGTCACACCCATGAACTGTCTCCAGCACAATATAGGTTCATTAATATAAGTTCATGATCCAGAGACTCACAAGTAAATCTCGGAAGAGAGAAACAAGCTGCAGTCATCTCCAGTTGTATCACTCTATTAAAAGTTTAGAATCCCTGGAGCAACATCTCAAACTCTGCTCCATTGATGTACCAAGAGTAGCACACCACATTTGATGGGGTTAAAGTAGAAGGCAATCATAACCATGCTTCCAACCTTGCAACAGACTATTTCACTTGGGGTGTCCCAGAGGTGGGCAGGTGAGATCCCCTCCCAGACCCAAGGAACCCAGCCCTGGAAGCCAAAATCTTCCAGAACTCAACCGCCACCATGCTCACAGCTGCTCTCTACAAGCTCCAGCTGAGCCTCATCCACAAGTGAATCTTTTCTTGGACTGCTCGGCTGCAAATGCACATTTGATGGAATTCAAAGTAGGAGGCAACCAACCTTAGAGGAAAATATTATATTATTTCAGTTTTTCTTTGAGGCAGAGATTGGGGTTCAAGATAGAAACACCCAAAATATGCTGGGAGGAGGGTGTAATGGTGGTGGGATTGGTGCTTGAATATTAAATATAATCAAATATTGTGAACTACTTTATAAATTTTTTTTAAATTTAAAAAGGTAGAAAGCAATTGATCTTGATCCAAAAATAAGTAAGTATTAGCACACAAGGCTCAACATGTAATGACCTGTTAGTAATCTCTTATATAAGGGCTTAGTGACTCTAGTGTGAAATACAATCTTCACATATTTTCCTCTAAGAAAAATTTTGGGATCATTTTTAATGCATTATTCATAACAAGCCATACAGAACAAATTATTTAGGATCTGCATTTTGGTCAGACTTGGGTGATGTCCACCATTCAAAATAATGGTGGTGGGAAGGTGTTATGGTGGTGGGATTGGTGTTGGAATATTGAATATAATGAATTATTGTGAATAACTTTATAAAAATAAAATAAAATTTGGGAAAAAATAAATTTAAAAAACATGTCACTAATATAATAGATATTGATGCTTAAAAAGTACTTGACAAGATCAGGGATGCATTTGTAATTTTTAATTCAATTATTTTGGGGTTTTGCAACCATGCTTGGTGGTGCTTAGGGTTTACTTCTGCTCTCTCTGGGTAGGGCTCCAGGGACCATATGTGGTGCTGGGGACCAAATCCGGTGGGTCACATGCAAGATAATTGACTACCAGCTATACTATCTTCTTGTCTGAACTTTTAAATTCAATTATTATGGTGATAGAAGATAATATACCTGCATAATTAAAACCATTTTCTATACAACTGCTGATATCACACTCAATGGTGAAAATCTAAATAGTTTTTTTTTAAAAAAAAAAAAACAGAGATCATACAGGGCCCTGTTTCTACTGCTATTGAATTTAGTATTAAAAGTTTTACCATGGGCCTTGCAAGTGAGTCATTTTACCCTGCAAAGAGATGCACCTAGCTCACGAATTTGCTTTGGGGCGGACTGAGAGAAGCTAGGTCCCATGCCTTGAGCCCAAAGCAGAGGGCAGGAGAAGGCTCACATCCAAGGCTAGTAGAGGCGTGCACACAGTAGGGCAGCAAGTCTACCCAAAAGGCTTCCGCAGACCGCCCATTCAAGACCAGCCCAGCACTTGGGTTGTTTCCATATTTTGGCTATTGTGAACAGTGCTGCAATGAATATATAGGTACAGATGTCATTTCTACTGTGCTTTTTTGCATCCTCTGGATATATTCCCAGAAGTGGTATTGTGGGGTTATATGGAAGCTCAATGTCTTATATTGAAGGACTGTCCATATTGTTTTCCAGAAAGGCTGGACCAGTAACCATTCCCACCAACACTGAAGGAGCATCCATTTTTCCCCACATCCACGCCAGCACTGTTTGGTTTTGTTTTTTTGAATGTGTGCCAGTCTCTGTAGTGTGAGATGATATCTCATTGTTGTTTTGATTTACATCTCCCTGATGGCTAGCGATGTGGAGCATTTTTTCATGTGCCTTTTGGCCAGTTGTATTTCTTTTTTGAGGAAACTTCTGTTTATTTCTTCTCCCCATTTTTTGATGGGGGTGGAGGTTTTTTTCTTATACAATTCTACAAGTATCTTGTGTATCCTAGATATTAATCCCTTATCAGATGGGTATTGGGTAAATATTCTTTCCCATTCTGTGGGATCTTTCTGTATTTTGGTCACTTTCTTTTGAAGTGCAAGTACCCTAAAACAGGTGACTGGTTAAAGAAACTTTGGTACATCTACACAATGGAATACTATGCAGCTGTTAGGAGAGATGAAGTCATGAAATTTGCTTATAAATGGATAAACATGGAGAGTATTATGCTAAGTGAAATAAGTCAGAAAGAGAGGGACAGACATAGAGGGACTGCACTCATTTGTGGAGTATAAAATAACACATGAGGCTGACACCCATGGACAGTAGATACAAGGGCCAGGGGGATTGCCCCATAGCTGGAAGCGTGCTTCATGAGCAGACGGGAGAAGGCAGATGGAATAGAGAAGGGATCACTAAGAAAATGATGGCTGGAGGAACCAGTTGGGATGGGAGATGTATGCCGAAAGTAGATAATGGACCAAACATGATAATCTCTCAGTGTCTGTGTTGCAAGCCATAATCCCCAGAAGTAGAGAGAGAGTATGGGGAATATTGTCTGCCATAGAGGCAGGGGGAGGGTGGGAAAGGGGGGGTGGTATACCCGGGATATTGGTGGTGGGGAATGTGCACTGGTGGAGGGATGGGTGTTTGATCATTGTGAGATTGTAACACAAACATGAAAGCTTGTAACTAGCTCACGATGATTCAATTAAAAAATAAATAAATTTAAAAAAAAAAAAGATCAGCCCAGCCCCGAGAGTGACTGGAGCGCCTGTGCAAGGCCGATGTTGTAGTCTAGGGTACTCTGTCCAGCCACCTAAGAGAGAAGGCGCCACTCCTGACGCCAGTGCAGTGGGAGGGTGTGTGTCCCACCCTGTGTGGGCTGTTCGGAGCCGCTGCCACACACCTGCTCCCGCAGCAGGGCAAAGATGAGCTGTGGAGCTGGGCCCAGCTGCTGCTGGACTTGCGCCCCGCCAGTCCTGCCCGCTTTCTCCGCGCCCAGTGGGCAGGGGGCGCGACCTGGACAGGGGCTGGACGGGGCCTAGACGGCGCCGCGGGCAGCCGAGAGGCCACACCGCGTCCGAGAACTCTGACCAGTAACACCACACCCGCCTCGCCTCGGTCACTAATTAATCGGGTCCAGGTCGCTCTTGCGGGAGCCAGGGCCGGACGGGAGGGGCCGTACCCTCAGAGCGCGGGCACCTTGCGGGGCTCGGCGGGGGGCGAGGCCGGGTGCGCGCCCCCCTCAGCCGGCCGTGCGCTCTGACCGTGCGCCCTGGACAAAGCGGGTCCCGCATTCCACGGGAGGTGGCCCCGCGCCCTGGGACTCGCGCGGCCCGCTGCGGGGGGCGTCAGGCAGGGGCTGGGAAGGGCGGTTAGAAGCATCCAGCCCACCCGGCGCGGAGGCAGCGGCGTCCGACCTCGCCGAGATCCCGACCCCGCACCTCACTGTGCTCCCTGGCCGCGCCTCGAGCCCGGAGCCCAAACTTGGACCCCAGCCCCCAGCCGCAGCGAAGGCCAGTAGGTGAGTGGTCCCCGCGCCCCGAATTCCCCGAGGCCCGGGCGCCTCCCTTCCTCGCGTTGCCCCTGCCGGCCCGATTGGTCCTCTGAGGGCCCGGGGGCGGGGCGGGGCGGGTGTCCCCCTGCGGAGCTCCCTCTGAGGAGAGTGGGACGGGGCCCGAGTGCCCCAGACGGTCCCCTAGACGGCAGGTCCTCCGCGGGCTCCTACGTGCGAGGGCGGCGGGACCCGGGCTGGGTCCTGTCGCGACACGGGGGCTTCTCTCTCTTGTGTCCGCGCGGATTTGGGAGCGCGGGGAGCCAGTCAAGAAAGGGTGTGTAGGCTCGGGCCAGCCCAGCCTCTCGGCTCACGTCCCGGGTAGGAACTTGTGACACGCAGGTGGTAACCGAGTGGACAATAGTAATTAGTTGTCATCGGCGACACGCCTCACTTAAAAGGTGGAAGCACCAGAAGGCGGCTCCTCTGCGGTGAAGACCTGCTCAGCTGTCACTGCAGCCTGCGCTTGGGCAGCGCTGGCCTCGCTCCCTCCCTCCTCCCTCCCTCCCACCCAGAGACTAGGACCACCCGAGGTGAGTGTGAGCCCGGGGCTGAGCGGGACTCCCGAGGGGCTCAGGGTCTGCGGCTCACCAGAAAATCCTGCCCCAGGCCTTAAGGAGGATCCTTGCCGGTTAGAGCCTGTACGAGTTTGACCAAGAAGCTCTGAGCTCTCCCACTACGTAAGTAGATGATGTGGTGCTTGTGTTTTCTTGCCCAGTTAGAATCTAACCCGTGTTCTAGAAGAAAATGTCCTGCCTCCATGCAGTTTCCTTAGAGTTGCAGAATGTGATTCAAAACTGCTCCTGGTCAGAGCTTTGTCTGTTCTTTGGAGCAGGCATTGCTCTAGGGGGCAGTGGGGGGTGGGAGGACTGCTGTCAAATCTGCCAAGGAAGGGAGAAGAGGTGATGGAGAGCGGACACAAAAACTCTGTGACAGAACCCAAGGAAGGAGCTTGCAAAGGCTATCTGTGGCCAAACCCAGAAAGACTCAGCCCAGCTGTATCATCGATAATTAGACTAAAAACTAATCATGACATATGGTTGCTTCATCCTATTTTTCTTTCTTTTCCTCTGAATTATGAATGTTAAGAATAAATTACTATAGACAAATCACTTGCTATACATAGAAAGGAAATTCTGCAAATCCTAGCTCTGCATCTTTCAATCCAATTATTCCAGGTGCTGTGAAGATTTGTGTAGTTAAATGGAAGAAAAGTGGGGGATGATTATCTCCATCCAGGCTCTCATTCTCTGAAGGCATAGTCTGTCAGTGCTTGACTACCATGTGTCAAGGCTTCGATATACTTGAGAATGGAACTGGTCCCAGAGGACCTTTTCTCTTTTTATTCTCCAGTCATTGAGGAAAAACACAGGTTTGCTTGAATCAATAAAAATAGCTTAATGGAAATGTTTTAACTCTGGGTACTTAAAGTAAGAAATGCATGCAATTCTGCACATTATTTTTTTTATATTTAAACTTTATGAAAATTTTCTAAAGTATAGAAATCCTCAATCCAGTTTCATTTGTCAGTTTTTTGAAAGTAAAAAAGTCATTAGGTTTTTCAATGCTCTAGCAAACAAAGCAAGGGAATGGGCAGCATCAATGAAACAGACCCTCGGACTTTGACTACAGAACTGAGGTTACCAAGCCATGGGGAGTAAGGCAGTGTACTAGGAGTGAAGCCATTTGATAGTGGAAGTGCATAATTTTGTACAACAAAAGTTACCATGATTGCAATTTTCAAAAATTAACATTATTGTACCTTAAAAACTATTGTGTAGCTTAACACTATTGTAATTTATAAGTTAACATTACATGTAACTTATAAAAGTTAACAGCATTTTGTGCATTATATTACCACTATTGTAATTTACCTATGTTAACACTATTGTAACTTCCAAAGGTTAACAGTGTTATATGTTATCACTATTGCAATTTACATAAATTAACATTATTGTAATTTATAAAGGTTAACAGCATTGTGTAAGTTACTGTGTAAGTTACACTATTAAAATTTACATAGTTAACACAGTTGTAACTTAGTGAACAGTGCTATAACTTACAAAGGTTAACATCATTTTATGTTACCACCATTATAATTTACATGAGTTAACACTATTGTAACTTCCAAAGGTTAACAGTATTGTGTAAGTTACACTATAGCAACTTACATAGTGTTATATAAGTTACCAGAATTGTAATTTACAAAAGTTAATGCTATTGTAACTTATATAAGCTAACACTATTGTACCTTGATTTCTAGGGACAAAAAACTTAGATTCTTGATTAAAGGGAAAGTTTTACCTCTTTTTTTTTAACTTAACTCCCTATACTTCCCAGCCCCCCCCCCTTTTTTTAAAAACTTAGAGAATGGTCTTGGGATTTGAGGTCTAATATTGTCCACATATAAAGAATCCACATATAAGGATTTTGATTTGATTTCATTGTATTTAAGTTGGCAGTATCAGAAAATGTCAGTATCCAAATTTCCCTGTGAAATGAAACTACACAAACATCATTAAATACTTCCATGGGGAAAAGAAACATGCTGCTTCTGCTATTTTTTTTTCTGAACAGGTAGTTTTCTGTCCAGAAGCTGGCAAAGATTTATTCATGTCATGTTGTACAACACTGACCTCAGACATTCAAATGATGTCCCTGAAGAAACTCTGAGAGGCCTGGAGGAGTACCTTTGCCCTGTACTCAGTGCTAAGCTATGAGTAGTGTGACTCCTCAGCAGGGGTGTGAAGTTCCTTTTGACATTGTTGCCTTTTATCAAGATTAATCTCCTATCTCTGCTTGTGTGGAAATTGTTAGGAGTTCTATCAAGTTTTCATTGATTGGCTAAAAGACTGTTTGAAGGTCTATCAACTATTCACTGATTGACTAAAAGACCAACAATAATGGACTAAAACTATCTAAAAAGATATTTTCCACCTCTTGGTGTATATTAAAGAAATAACCATATAGTTATTAGGGCCTTCATTTTAGTTCTGAAATCAGAAAAATGAAAGTAGCGGTGTTAAGGGAAAGTTATGACTAAATTCTTAAGTAGGAAGTATTACTTTAATCAGAAAAATTATGTTGCAATTTTTAGATAGACCTAATTTACTGGGATTGCAAATTAAAATAACAGTATCTTCATACATTGTGTCTGTCATCACAGGTAGAGCCATTTTTTTGGTTTTTTTTTTGAGCTAATATTCAGATTGGACCATCTGTACAACATTGAAGTTATTCACTGTGATTAAATATGCCACAAATCCAACACAATAACCACATTCAATGTTCTGAAGAAGACAGAAACTGAACCTTTCCTCCTTAACTTAAAACTGTTTTTGACTTAGAAGGATGATAATCATATACTTTAAACCTCTCTGTGTCATATTACTATTTGAATGTTACTATTTGAACTTTTTATTGAAAAAGTGGCTCACTTTAGCTGAAACCTGCTTCAGGACTAAAAAAGACACTTTATTTACTAATTATTCAAGCCTATTACATTTGTTATGATTATGAAAGGTTATCAAATCAATTTTTGAATAGCTAAAATAGTATTTATTTCTGTAAGTTACTAATTATTCACTTAAGTAAGTTATAAGAATAGTAAGGGTACATAATACTGTTAACCTTTGTAATTTACTTGTAACTTACAATAATGTTAACCTGTTAACCTATGTAAGTTATAGTTGTGGTAACACAATGCTATCAACCTTTGTAAGTTATAAGAATTAATTTACATGAGTATCTAGTGGTAACCTGTAAATTTCAACAGTGGGAACTTCTATGATACTGTTAACCTTTGTAAGTTACAACAATGTTCACTGTATCGCTGTCATCCAGTTGTTCATGGGATTTACTGATTGGGCACCAGTAACAATGTTAACTTATGTAAATTACAATAATGGCCTTTTTGCAGGACTGAAGTCTTTTTTCCCCCCCACAAAGGCAGGCAGTCCTGCTGAAGGTAATGGTCAGGAGAAGCAAATGGCTCATTCATAAAACTCTGTATGCCGGTCAGCTTCCACTTGCTGGAGCCAGGCTTGTACTCTGTGCCAGGGAGTGTGAGGCCTCCTACCTCTGTCCTCTCTCCTAACTCTTCAGAACTAAGCACTCCTCTGCCTTTCACCCTCAAAAGCATAAGGGGCAGGACAGAGAACAAAGTCCTGGTCAGCCCCTCTGGAGTCAGACACTAGCAGCAGAAGGAAGGAGACTCTTACTTGGGGACATTAGTTCATGCCCCTGAGCACCTGGCACAGTCAAGGCCAGGGCTGGACAGAGGACTTGAAACCATCCTGCCATTCTAGTCTCTGCTGTGACAACTAGCAGAGCCTTTCGACTCTTGCAGGAATAAACTGGCAAGCAAGTGCTTTGGTTTACCTTTTTTAACCTGATAAATTACCCTGAGTGACTAGCATGATGGACATATGTGTCCACAGGTTATATCACGGGTTTTTCATAGTGAACAAGTCATCTCATTTCTCTTTCTTAAAGGCACAAGTAAATTGCTAGGTTTGAATCCCATAATTCTAAAATTGATTATTTTCTCTTCAGCTTTGGTATTAATTTGGAGACCTAGAAAAGTCAAAATCAATAAGTAAACCAACTATGTACACGTAGAGCACACATGCCAACATTCTTGTGAACATTTCACCTCAGCTACAATAAGTTAAAATAATAGAGCAAAATACTAAATAAAGAAAAGAAAAATATAAATTAACTGCCATCATAATTGTCCTGTTTTTCAAGGCCCACAAGCCTTAAGATGTATGGGTCCTGCTTCTAGGAAGCTGAAATCAGAGTCAAGTGCAGAAATTGAGGTTCCCAACTTTTTCCTGTGATCTCAGTCCTGTAGATCCACTCATCTTGGATCTTCCTTTGGCACTGGGGCTGTTTCTGCATCCTAGATGGCAGGATTGCAAAGTTGCGATCAGCCAGGCAGGTGCTAAGGATCTCCAAAAGGGAACTTACTTCACGTCTAGTCCATCTTTTCATCCCCTCTCTTCACCTCACCCATTGCTTGTAAACTGGGTTTTGTAATCTAAGGCCAAGATTTCTTGTCATCATTCAATACTGTCTATTGTCTTGTCTCTCAGTAGATAACAAGTGAATGAGATCATGTTATATTTGCCCTTCTCCCTCTGCTTTATTTTGTTTAACATGATCCCTTCCAGTTCCATCTATTTTTCAGCAAACCACATGATTGTATCTTCTCTTACAGCTGAAGAGTATACCACTGTGTACACAAACCACTTCTTCTTTATCTGTTCATCTGTCCTTGGACATTTTACTTTCCATATCCTGGTTATTGTACTATATGCTTAGATGAACATAAATGTACTTGTCACCTGTCACTTGTCATCCCATTGATCCTCGATTTGCTCGAGCAGGTGCCAGTATTGTCTCCATTTGTCCCTGTCTCGTGCTAGTGTAGCCCAATGATAGAGTACCCCACCCGCATGGCAGAGCCTGGCAAGCTACCCGTGGCGTATTCAATATCCCAACAACAGGTGTACATGTCTCTTTAAATTAATGTTTTTGTGTTTTGGGGTAGATGAGTGGAATAATTAGGTCATGTGGAGTTTTATTCCTATGTTTTTGAGAAATCTCCATATTGTTTCCCATAGAGGCTGAACAAGATGGCATTCCCACCAATCATGGAGGATTCTTTTCTCACCACATCTCTGCCAAAACTGGTGGTTTCCAATTTTTTTTTTTATCGGCTATTCTCACTGGTGTGAGATGATATCCCAATGTTGTTTTGATTTGCAATGAACACTTGTTCATAATGTCTGCCTCTCATCCGTGCATCTTATTCAGGAAAGTGTCTGTTCAATTTCCTCCCCCCATTCTTTTGATGCGTTTGGTGTTTTGTTGGTGTTTTGTTGAGCTCTGTGTGTGCTTTATATACCTTGGATATTAACTCTTTAACTGATGTCATCACTTTGAAAGAATTAATTTATTATTGTTTTTCCATATGATGGAATTTCAGAGTGTTAATTTATATCTCTGTAAGTGTAAAATATCACTCCCACCACCCAAAGGGCCCTCTGTTTATTTTTCCCACCCTGTTCTTCCTTCCATGTGGTGACCTACATGGTTTCCATGTATGTAAGTTATTCTGTTTCTGCCAGTTGTTCATATCCACACAAGAAGGAAATCATCCAAGAGTTACTTTTCACTTCCTTATTTATTTTAGTTGGCATAATCATCTCAAGTTCCATTTGGTCTCCAAAAACACAATTTCATTATTTTTTAAAGGAAATCAATAATCCACTGAATTGACAGCTTCATTGAGTATATTGAGCTTCTTTGTTGTGTCACGTATCCATCTTCTTTATCCAGTCAACTATCGTTGGGCATTTAGGTGGATACCATATTTTTGCTATTATGAACAATGCTGCTGAGAATATAGGGATGCAGATATTCCTTATAATTTGCCATGTTTTTCACCTCTTGTATAAATGTCCATGATCAGTATCACTAGATCTTATGAATTTCCATTTTAAGTTTTCCATAGGAGCTAAACCCAGGGACACTGGAGGCAGGAGGGGCATGGCCACTCCTTGCCAGTTCTGGCTTGAGAGTACAGGTTTGGCTCAGGTCCAGTGTGCCAGACACCAAAGTTATGGATTAGTCCTACCATTGGATACCAGTCCTTAGGCAATACGAGAATCACATCCTTTCTTCTTCCACAAACACTGATGCCCCAAGTCTCCCAACCATCTCCAACTAAAATCACAGCTGCTCCTCTGAGCACCTTTCCAGGCTCTACTCCTACTCACGACTCCAGACAGATCCCTCTTGATTAGCCCCATCTTTTCTTCAGAGAGGAATGAACACAGCACTTCAGCTGCATATTTTATTCAGGGGGCAGCATCTCTTTTCTCCATAATGCCTGATCTTGGGTTGGTTTTCAGCAGGCTCATTGAGTGACATGAACATCTTCATATACACATTCTTTTCACAGCGTACTGAAATTCCTTAAGCCAAATGTTAAGCTATATGTGCTAAATGAACTGTGAAAATACAAATAAATTGCTGTGTATATAAGACATCAATAAATAGATTTTGAGATTAAGATAGCCCCTGAGGGACACTGATAGTGAACCTCCATACTACCATACAGCAACATGAAGAAACAGTGCAAATCTCCACCATGAGGAGTTGATGAAGAAAAGAGCCGAGAAGCCTCCACAGGGAATACCCACAAATACAATCTCTCCGATAAAGAATTCAGAGATGAAATGCTGAGGATGTTCAATAAACTCAAAGAAATGGTGGAACAGGCATCCAGTAAATTAAAGGAGGACATAAAAGAAATAGTGGGACGAATAGCCAATAAAATACAGGAAGAAATGAGAGCAGAATAAGAAAGTAACAAACAGAAATGCAACTAATAAAGGATTTGGTAGATGAAATTAAAAACTCTGTGGATGCTCTCAACAGTAGAATGACAACAGCCAAAGACAGAATCAGTGAGATTAAAGATGAGCTGCAGAAAGCATACTGGTAACAACATACAATGGGGAAAAATCTCAAAATAACTCTAGCATGAATCAGAGACCTAGGGGATGAACTCAAGAGGAATAACATAAGAATCATCAGTACCAGAATAACAGGGAAGCAACCCTAATGCAGTAGCAAATCATTAAAGATATCATTGCTGAGAAGTTCCAAGGAGCCCAAAGGACACCAACTAAAAGTCCCCAATAAAAAGACTCCAAGACACATAATAATCAGAATGAAAAATACACAGATAGAGACACAATACTGCAAGCAGCAAAGCCAAAAAAGGAAATCACATACAAAGGAGCATCTCTTAGATTTACAGCAGACTTATCAGAGGAAACCGTCATGTTTGAAGACAATGGTGAGATACAGTGAAAAAAAATCAATGAAATGAATGCCTCACCAAGAATACTTTATCTGGCTAAATTCTCACTCAAACTTGAAAGACTGATACACTATTTTATGGATAAACAACAGCTCAGGAAATTCATGGACTCAAAACCAATCTTAAAGAAGGATTAAAGGGGTACTGTAAGACAAGACAAACCTCTACAAGCACAACAAACCTCTACAGAAAGATGGCACAAAACCCCATGACAATAATCTCTCTCAATGTTAATGGTCTAAATGCACCAATTAGGAGACACAGAATGGCAAAATGGATTGAAAAACTGAACCCAACATTCTACTTCCTAAAAGAAACACATCTGAACAGTCAGAGCAAACACTGACTCAAAGTCAAAGGATGGAAAATAATTCTTCAAGCAAACAACTCTCTCAAAAAAATCTGGGGTGGCCATACTAGTATCCAACAACATAAATTTCAGGCTGAAAAAAATTAGAAGGGACAGCGAAGGTCATTTTCTAAAAAGAAAGGGATATGTACAGCAGGAAGAAATCACACTCCTAAACATATACGCACAAAATGAGCTAAATACTTAAAATAACTGCTAATAGACTTCAAAGAGGACATTGGAAGCAACACAATAGTAGCTGGAGACTTCAACACTGCTTTATCATTTCTGGACAGAGCAACAAGACTAAAACTCACCCAGGAAGTACTGGCTTTGAAGGAAGAAATAGTAGAGAGAGAGCTAATAGATGTATATAGGGCTTTCCATCCCCCCAAAATTTGAATACACATTCCTCTCCAGTGCACACAGAACATTTTCCAAAATAGACCACATGCTGAGCCACAAAACATACCTCAACAGAATCAGGAAGGTAGAAATTGTATCAACTATTTTTTCAGACCATGATGCACTGAAGATAGAAGTTAATCACACATAGATGCAGAGAATCAAAACAAACACCTGGAAATTAAACAACTCGATGTTGAACAATGAGTGGGTCAGATAGGAAATCAAGGAAAAAATCAAAAGATACCTAGAAAAAAATGAGAATGAAGATACAAGCTACCAGAACTTGTGGGACAGAGATAAAGCAGTGTTAAGGAGAAAATTTATAACTCTGCTCAGAAAAGAAGAAAGGGCCCAAATAAATAACTTTACTTCACAGCTTAAAATCTTAGGAAAAGACCAATAAAAGGAGCCCAAACCAGGCAGGAGAAAAGAAATAATAAAACTTAGAGCAGAAATTAATGACATGGAAACCCATCAAACAATCTGAAAGATCAATGAAACTGACAGCTGGTTCCTGAAAAAAATAACAAGATTGATAAGCCACTAGCAAGACTCACAAAGAAATAGAAAGAAACCTAATAAACCAAATCAGAAATGAAAAGGGGAACATCACAAAAGAAATCAATGAAGTTCAGAAGATCATCAGATATTACTTTGAAAGACTATATGCCATGAAAAAAAAGAACCTAGAAGAAATGGATAAATTCCTGGATTCCTATAACCTCTCAAGGCTGAGCCAAGAAGATTTGAATAAACCTATTACTGTCAAAGAAATTGAAATGGTAATCAAAAGTCCTCCCTAAAACAAAAGCCCAGGTTCAGATGGATTCACTAGTGAATTCTTCCAAACATTTAAAGAGGACCTATTGCTAGTTCTTTTCAAGCTTTTCCAGGAAACTGAAGAAGCAGAAACACTCGCAAACAGTTTCTAATGAGGCACATAACACCCTAATACCAAAAGCAAACAGAGACACTACAAAAAAAGAAAATTACAGGCCGATATCCCTGATGAATATGGATGCAAAGATCCTCAACAAAATATTAGCAAATAGAATCCAACAACTCTTCAAAAGGATCATACACCACGACCAGGTGAGATTCATCCGGGGATACAAAGATGGTTTAACATTAGCAAGTCAATCAACATAATCCATCATATTAATAAAAGAAAAGATAAAATGATGTGATCATATCAATAGATGCAGAGAAAGCATTTGACAAGATCCAGCACCCATTTATGATGAAAACTCTCACCAAAATGGAAATTGAAGGAACTTTCATCAATATAGTCAAAGCCATCTACCACAAGCCCACAGCTAGCATTATCCTCAATGGGGAAAAAACTAAGAGCCTTCTCTCTAAGTTCAGAGATAAAACAAGGATGCTCACTCTCACTACTTGTATTCAATATAGTACTGGAAGTACTTGCCATAGGAGTTAGGAAAAAAAAAGATATTAAAGGCATCCAGATAGGAAAGGAAGAAATCAAGCTCTCACTATTTGCAGATCACTGTAACTGTATCACTGTATCACTGTCATCCTGTTGTTCGTTGTTCATAGATTTACTCGAGCAGACACCCAGTAATGTCTCTATTCCTCCCAGCCCTGAGATCTTAGCAGCCCCTCCTTACTCATCATTCCCAATGATTGGAGGCTCTTTCAGGGTATGAGAATGAGACCCTATCTCAGGGGAATGAGACCTATCGTTACTGTTTTCGGCATATCGAAAATGCCATGGGTAGCTTGCCAAGCTCTGCCCGTGCAGGTGGAATACTCTCGGGAGCTTGCCAGGCTCTCCAAAAGAGATAGATAGATAGATAGATAGATAGATAGATAGATAGATAGATAGATAGATAGATAGATAGATATTACTAGATAGATATTACTAGATAGATTACTATATAGATATATATTATATATTACTATGATTTGTTGCCTACTGTCTGAACTCCATCAAATATGGCGTGGAAAATGGGTAGGAATTGTCTTATAATGCGTTGCGCAGCCACAAAGCATCTGGAAAGAGGCCTTGAGCATGGCAGCAGTTGGGTAGTGGAGGTCAGCTACCGGGGCTGGGTCCCTTGGGGCAGAAAGGATTCTCACCCACCCCCTTTGGGGTGCCCCGAGTGAAAACAGCCTGGCTCAGAGTCCCAGATCACATGATCTATTTAGAGAACCCTAAAGCCTCTACCACGAAGCTCCTAGAAACAATAGACTTGTATAGTAAAGCCACAGGCTGTAAAATCAATACCCAAAAGCCCATGGCTTTCCTACATATATGTAAATAATGAGAGAAGAGAAAGTTATATGGAAAAAAGCATTCCCATTCACAATCATGCCTCAGAAAATCAAGTACCTTGGAATCAGCTTAACTGAGGCGGTATAGGACCTGTACAAAGAAAACTACAAAACGCTACCTCAAGAAATTAAAGAGGACATGAGGAAATGAAAACACATCCCCTGATCATGGGTTGGGAGAATTAACATTGTCAAAATGTCAATACTCCTCGAAGCATTAAATCTATAAACAGCATCTATAAACAGATTCAATGCAATCCCTATAAAGGTACCCATGACATTCTTCAAAGAAATTGATCAAACACTCCTGAATTCATGTGGAACAACAAGCCCCACGAATAGCTAAAGCAATTCTTGCGGGGAGGGGGGAAAAGATGGGAAACATCACCTTCCCCAGCCTCAAACTGTGCTACAAAGCGGTAATAATTAAAACAGCATGGTATTGGAACAGAGACAGATCAGCAGACCAATGAAACAGGGTTGACTATCCTTACACACACCTTCAAATATATGATCATCTAATCTTTGATAAGGGAGCAAGAAATATAAAGTGGAGTAAGGAAAGCCTCTTCAACAAATAGGCTGACAAAACTGGACAGCTACATGCAAAAAAAAATGGGCTCACACCTCTACCTAACACCATGCACAAAAGTCAGATCAAAATGGATTAAAGACCTCAACATCAGACCAGAATCCATTAGGTACACTGAAGACAAGGTCTGCAAAACCCTCCATGACATTGAAGCTAAAGGTATCTTCAAAGATGAAATGCCACTGACCAAGCAAGTGGAAACAGAGATAACAAATGGTACTGTCTTACACTAAAGAAGCTTCTGCACCTCAAATGAAACAGTGACCTGAATATAAAGACAGTTTACCAAATAGGAAAGAATATTCACCCAATACCCTTATGATAAGGGGTTGATATCAAGGATATACAAGACACTGGTTAAACTCTGCAAGAAGAAAACATCTAATCCCATCAGAAAATGGGGCAATTGAATGAACAGAAACTTTCTCAAAGAAGAGATTCAAATGGCCAAAAGGTACATGAAAAAAATGCTCTTCATCACTAGTCATCAAGGAGATGCAGATCAAAACAACAATGAGATATCATCTCACACTACAGAGACTGGCAGACATCCAAAAGAACAAAAGAAACAGGTGTTGGCAAGAATTTGAGAAGAAGGGGACTCCTTCACTGCTGGTTGGAGTGCCAACTGGTTCAGCCTTTTTGGAAAACAATATGGACGTTTCTCAAAAAACTAGAAATTGAGCTTCCATTTGACCTAGCAATACCACTTATGGGAATATATCCTGGAGATGCAAAAAAGCACAGTAGAAATAACATCTGCATTTGTATGTTTATTGCAGCACTATATTTACAATATCCAGAATCTGGAAGAAAACCAAGTGCCCAAAACAGATGACTGGTTAAAGAAACTTTGGTATGTCTACACAATGGAATACTATGCAGCTATTAGAAAAGATGAAATCATGAAATTCGCATATAAATGGATGGACATGGAGAGTATCATGCTAAGTGAAATGAGTCAGAGAGAGAGGGACAGACATAGAATTATTTCACTCATTTGTGGAATATAAAATTACATAATGGGAGACTAACACCCAAGGATAATAGAGATAAGGGCCAGGAGGATCGCTCCACAGCTTGGAAGCTGGACTCACATGCTGGAGGATAAAGCAGCTGGGCTAGAGAAGGGAGTGCTATTTAAATAATGCTTAGATGGCTTACTCAGGATGGGACATGCATGCTGAAAGTAAACTATAGACCAAACATGATGACCACTTACTACCTGCATTGCAAACCATAACACCCAACAGGAGAGAGAGAGAGAGTAAAAAGGAAAGTGCTTGCCACAGAGGAAGGTGGGGAAGACTGTGTATGGGTGGCGGGAGGGATATTGGGAACATTGGTGGTGGAGAATGGGCACTGGCGGAGAGATGGGTACTCAGTCATTTTATGACTGAAATGTAATCACGAAAGTTTGTAAGTCTCTAACTGACGGTGATTCTTTACAATAAATAAATAAATAATAGTTAAAAAAGAAAAAAAAAGCCCCTGAGCCATTGCCGTAGTAATAGCTACTGTTGGTGAATGAAAAGCAGCTTTTTCGGGCTGGAGTGATAGCACAGCGAGTAGGACATTTGCCTTGCACACGGCCGACCTGGGTTCGATTCCCAGCATCCCATATGGTTCCCCAAGCAGCACCAGGGGTAATTCCTAAGTACAGAGCCAGGAGTGACCCTGTGCATTGCCAGGTGTGACCCAAAAAGGAAAAGCACCTTTTTCTTTTTTTGGTTTTGGGCTTCACCCGATGGTGCTCAGAAGTTACTTCTGACTCTGCACTCTGAGACCATTCCTGGCAGTGCTCAGGAGTCCATATGGAATGCCAGGGATAGAATCCTAGTCAGCCATATGTAATCCCAACACTCTAACCACTGTACTATCTCTCCAACCCAGAAAAACAATTTTTGAAAAGAGATTTAGTGATGCTCTGTTAGAATGTTACTGAAAGCATGACAGCTACTTCCCTAGTCCATATACTTAAACTTCCTGGGAATTTGTCCAGCCATTGAAACTCTCATTCTGAATAATCAAATTTCTTATCCTGTCTGGGACTATTTCACTACTTTGATTTTAGATCTTTTACATGTGGAGACTAGAGCTCTTTTTTAGAACACAGGAGCAAGAGTTTCTGTCTTTTCATTTGTTATCAATCAAAACTCTGCCATTATGTCTATCTCAAAACATTATACTTATCTCTATTTTCTTCTTCTGACTCAATTATCTTACTATTTTCTTTTTCATATTCCTGTCTTTTAAAATCCCCCTTGTTGATGTCTTTAAATTGCAGGATGTAAAGCCTGATGCCTTGGTGTGGAGGACCTGATTTTTCTCCCATCTTTTTTGTAGTTTTAAAATCTTAACTCCCGGGTGCCAGAAGCCCTTCTGTCCATCACTGCCTCACAGAGCTTGGCTACATGTTTAGGAATCCTTGTCCCCACTTTGCAAATCTTTGCCAGTTAAACTCGCCCTCGCTTTTTCATTTAAAATTAAAGATTCCATAAAGTCTAGGCTAAGTTAAAAGTATAAGTTGAATTTTCTCATTTAACTAAATTTTAGTTGAGATTTTAAAGTCCATATATTCTTATATTTTGTTATAAGACTTTTTGTTCTCCATATTATTTAAATAAGTTTGAAAATCTAGGGACTAGAGGGATGGCTTACTTGGAGCATGGTGGGAGTAGCCCCCAGACAGGCAGCCAGGAGTCAGCCCTGAGCACGACTGGATGGGCTGAAAGGCAGGAAGGCGGACTGGTAAAGACAGTGCAAGGAGTTGACTCCTTATGGACTGCTCAAAAAGAAACAGTGGGAAATTGGCCAATCCTGGCACCACTTTAGTTTTTATGTCTCTGAGCATCACTAATCACAGAAAGTCAACACTGTAGGCAATCGCTTCCCCTTCTCACCCCAGCACCACTGTGTCTCATTCAACGTTATGTGCTTCCAATTGGCAAAGTTGAGCATCTCAGTACAGAATGGCTCCACAGTGCCTGAATCTTACTTCTTCACCTGCTGTTCTGCTGTGTATCTACTCAGTGCTGTAACTAGACTCCACATTTGGGCTATCGACAGGAATTCATTGGCATCCATCTACAAGAGGCGCTTAATGAATTCTTATGGAAGACTTGGAGGCCATTATCCAGTTGACTTTGGCAATGTGGTGAAAGAAAGGGATCTTTCTATTGGGCTCTTTATGTTGGAAGATAAAAAGAAGGATAAAGATTTGTTGTGTGAGTCCCCAGCCCTACCCCTGCTTTCACTGTGCAAGTCCCTGCCTCCCTGGCCTCCTTTACATAGAGCAAGAGGCCACATTTGAATGTTAGGTCATGGAGGCACTGCTTCATGAGGCTTCATATCTTTCTGATAAAAATATGGCATCCAAACACAAAACTCTCAGAAAAGGCAAATAGACAGGGAATCAGGCATCTGCCTTGCATGCAGCCAAATCTGGTTCAATCCTCAGCCTCATGGGAAGGGAAGAAAGGGAGGGAGTGAGGAAGGAAGGAAGGAAGGAAGGAAGGAAGGAAGGAAGGAAGGAAGGAAGGAAGGAAGGAAGGAAGGAAGGAAGGAAGGAAGGAAGGAGAGAGGGAGGGAGGGAGGGAGGGAGGGAGGGAGGGAGGGAGGGAGGGAGGGAAGAAAGGAAGGAAGGAAGGAAGGAAGGAAGGAAGGAAGGAAGGAAGGAAGGAAGGAAGGAAGGAAGGAAGGAAGGAAGGAAGGAAGGAAGGGGAGGGAGGGAAGAGAAAAGAGGTAAGAGGAGAAAAGAGGAAGGGAAGGGAGGGGGAAAGAAAAAAGGAGGGAAGGAAAGAAGGAAGTAAGAAAGGAAGTAAGTAAAGAAGGAAGGAAAGAGTGGGAGAAATGTAGGAATGGAAGGAGAAAAGAAGGGAGGAACGGAGGGATGGAGGGAGGGTGGGAGGGAGGGAGGGAGGGGGAGGGAAGGAGAGAGGGAGGGAGGGAAGGAGTGAGGATAAGAGAGGAGAGGGGAGGAAAGAGGAGGGTAAGGAAGGGAAAGAAAAGAAAGAAGGAAGGAACAAGAGAGGAGAAGGGTGGAGAGGGGACTGGAAGGAAGGAGAGGAAGGAAGGAAGAAGGAAGGAAGGAAGGAAGGAAGGAAGGAAGGAAGGAAGGAAGGAAGGAAGGAAGGAAGGAAGGAAGGAAGGAAGGAAGGAAGGAAGGAAGGAAGGAAGGAAGGAAGGAAGGAAGGAAGGATGGATTGAGAAAAGATTACTTCTGAACACACACAGGGCCTTGGTTTCCCAAACTCCCCAGAGCCTGAATGCAGTGTAGAAGCTAACTCTGTTTATCTAACTGCTTTACAGAGTACTGTGATACAGAGGAGGGCACATCTTTGGGGGATCCAGAGTGATGGGGAAGGGATGTTCAGCTGGAGCAGGAGACTCCTCACATAGTCAGAAACAAGAAATCTCTCTAGACTTAGTGGCACTCATCCCTAAAACGGTGTGGGAAATTTATGAGTGCGTTTTTCTGAAGAGTTTTTGCTTTGAATATATTATCGAAGGAGTCATTACACATTTTTTAAAGAAAACCACTAAGTTTTCAGGGTTTTGTTGTAGTTCAGGATAAGGCATCTGTTTGTGTTGCAGAACAAGTTTCTGGGAAGTACAGAGAGCTCTCCTCAAAGAGATGAAATGTGTCAGTTTTAGAAGGGAGATTCTGTGTGGCAGGACATTGGCTCTTTGGCCTTAGCCCTACTGTAAATGAAGCATCCATGGAGGGAAGACCATGGTCATACTGTTGAACTTGTGGGATCTGTACAGTACATGATTTTCTTTAAGCACTTAGTAGTTTACACTATTCATTTATGATATTCTCTAAAACCACATGATTACCACAAATTATGCTATTCAAGTTTCAAGTCAATACATAAAATCTTTGCATTTTCCTCCTCAATCAGTTGTGTAAAGTTTATTGTGTCATTCCAATAAATTATTTATTCTCTTGGATAATCCATTTATTTTTTTAAATAATGTAGGAGTACTGCTATTTGTTCAGCCACTGATTAAGCTGATTGAATTCGGCATGAACTCCACCTTACTTTTTTTTTAATTGTATCACTGTGAGAGTTACAAAGCTTCCATGTTTGAGATTCAGCCACACAACGATGGAACACCCATCCCTCCACCAGTGCACATTTTCCACCACCCACATCCCAGTTCTCACCCTGACACTATGTGGCAGATAATTTCCCCAATGCTCTTTCTTTAATTTGGAGCATTATGGTTTGCTCAAAATTTCCCACCACCATTAAGCCTACCTGCCAGGGGCAGATGCTAGATAATTTATTTTCCATTGCTCATTTTGAATATCATGAGAGCTCGCACGGCCGCGATTGTAAATTTTTAGATTACAAATGGTTGGGTTCCGGAGACATCTCTGTAGGGCACTAATCCATTTTGGGATTCAATTGGGAGTCTCTGGGCCAGGGCTGTTGGTGCACTAAAATGGTACCCGGAGGCAAACTGTGGGCATGACAGGGATAATCCATTTAAAGGATAAAACCTACTGTGGAACCTCTGAGATCCCTAGCACAAAATGAAACTGATGTCATATATGTTTATATAATGATTAGAAGAAACTTGGAAATAAATTTGTTTACCTTGATTCCTGGGTTAATGTCAAACAGCAACCTATAATCTGAGTTTGGTTCACTCAATATGATTGTAAACTCACTGAAAGTTTCATTCTGGTCAAAAAACATTAGCGTGTAATTAAATGTCCAGGAATGTGGCTGGTTGGTAGAGAGCACTTGCTTTGTATGTATGAGGTCCTGGGTTCAATTCTTAGCACCACATGGTCCTCCCAGCACCAAGCTGGGAATAGAACCCAAGCACTGCAGGATATGGTCCCAAAACAAAACAACAAAACCAAAAGGTATTTAAAGTGGCCGTTTCTTATCAAAGAAATACTCACAGTTTAGGCATTAAAGTTATAATTCCCGATATGGCACTTTATACTTTTCAAACAATTTGATTCAGGCCACCAGATAACCAAACCATTTTTCCCAAACTTGAAGAAACTTTCCAGTAATGAACCTTTGTTATTTTCATTTGTTTAGGAATAAGCCAGCACCATGGACTGGGGCACGCTGCACACTTTCATCGGGGGTGTGAACAAACACTCCACCAGCATTGGCAAAGTGTGGGTCACTGTCATCTTCATCTTCCGGGTCATGATCCTGGTCGTAGCAGCCCAGGAAGTGTGGGGTGATGAACAGGAAGACTTTGTCTGCAACACTTTGCAACCGGGATGCAAGAATGTGTGCTATGACCACTTTTTCCCCGTGTCCCACATCAGACTGTGGGCACTACAGCTCATCTTCGTGTCCACACCAGCCCTGCTGGTGGGAATGCACGTCACCTACTACAGACATGAGGCAGCCCGAAAATTCCGGCGTGGGGAGAAAAGGAATGAGTTCAAGGACTTAGAAGACATCAAGAGACAGAAGGTTCGGATAGAGGGCGCCTTGTGGTGGACATACACCAGCAGCATATTCTTCCGAATCCTCTTTGAAGCCTGTTTTATGTATATGTTCCACTTCCTTTACAATGGGTACCATCTGCCCTGGGTGTTGAAATGTGGGATCGATCCTTGCCCCAACCTTGTAGACTGCTTTATTTCTAGACCCACTGAAAAAACGGTGTTCACCATTTTCATGATTTCTGCATCTGTGATTTGTGTGCTGCTTAATGTGGCTGAGCTGTGCTACCTGCTCCTGAAAGTGTGTGTTAGGAGATCCAAAAGAGCTAAGGCACAGCGAAATCCCCCCAGTCATGCCATGAAAGAAAATAAACAGAATGAGACCAACGAGCTGATTTCAGACAGCGGGCTGAATGTGATCACAGGCTTTCCGAGTTAAACATTTCCAAAAGAAAGCTGCCAACTTGACAAGGCTGGAGTCTTCCCTGAACATAAGGCTGACCTAAACTTCTCCTCTAGGCTAACGACTTTGCCTTTATAAATAACTTTTACATTACTTGAGTTAACTTTTTGTAGGATAGCTGTAATATGCGACAGAATCCCATAAGTAGTTCAGCTCTGAAAACTAAGATTGCCAGCTGTGCCTTAGAGTAACTCGAATGGTCTGTTTTAAGCAGATCTGACCAAAAGTATGAAACTATTATTGTTGATAAAATTTGCCTAGAAGTGGTAAACACTTTTACTAGTAGAAGATATTTTTTATAGGATTGAATGTTTTAGTTCTGACTTTGAATTTATATAAAATATTTTTATAATGCTTGGTTCTTACTTGGAAAAGAATGTAATATTGGCTTTGGAATTGTACTCTAAATAGCTATTGAACTTACATAAATTCTCCTTTGCTGTAAATATTGTTTTGCATGTCTGTTTGCATTGACATACTCAGAAGCCATCTGATACTCTCAAGGGACAAGTGTTTGTTGCACAACATCTTTTACTACTTTCTGAATGGTGACAGCTCTGTGGAAGTGTAATCTTTAAATTAGCTTCTTTGCAATCCTTGTAAGCAGCTGACACCTGAACATGTTTGCCTCAATTAAAACCAGTCCATTGTCCACGCCTTCAGCTGCAGTGTGAGTTTCTGTGCAGTAGAGCGAGTGTGTCATCATGTGCGGGAGGATGAGTCACTTGGTAATTTTTGCTGGGGAATCTGTCGACTGTCATGAGAAGCCTCCAGGAAGATGGAGTGGGGGATGGGGGCGGAGGTGACTCATTTTTTCACATCCAATGATCAAGGATAGGGGTTAGCATCCCATCCCCCACCCAACATTCCTTTGCAGAGGGGTTACCATGCTTTAGGACATGGAAAACAACACTTGGCTCCATCCAGCCTTAATGGAAAGGTCAAGAAGCTGTCAGTAATTCTGAGACTCTGACTCTGAGGACTCACTTTATACTCCTCAGTCTCTATGGCACTGGGAAGCACACTCACATTTTCACGCCTTCCTTCCGGGATGTCCAGATTGTACGCAGATGCCTTTAGCGTATTTGTGAGCAGAACCATACCTCTGGAGTAGAATCTATGGCAATGCACGGGCCTCTCTGCATGGAGAAACCTCATCAACAGTGAATACAGATATGGGCTTGATCTGGCATGGTGACTCCAGAGTCTTTCTCAAAACAACAACAAAGAGTGATTTTCCTTTTCTTCAGAGCCCAGAAAAAAATTCCAGTTTTTACCTCTAACTATATTCATTTCACTCTGTAAGAACCAATAGCTTTTAACAACAAAATCCAAATTTTCTATCCTCACACTAAAAAACTGTAGTAAGCATTAGTAATCCAATTGTTCTATACTGTTGGGAGGGGCGGGGTTTACCAATCAAATGGTGCTCAGGGAGTCTGAGAGTCCCACCAGTGATTGTCAGCCAAAAGGACCAGGGATCCGTGCAAGGGCCTGAGGTCATGGTGCTGCTCAGGCCCTTGGTGCAACATACCCACACCCACTGCCCACTGTGACATAACCAGAACCACTGCAGCAACTCTGAGCTTTAGCTCCTGACCACTCACACCAAATCAAACCACTTCTGAGTTTTCTTCTTAAAATTCTTTCTGTGATTGTTTTCTGTGATCTGAGATAGTCACTTCAGTCCTCCAGATAAGAGCTGAACTCAAAACTAGTAAACTCCTCTGGATGTGGAAGTTGAGCAAGCGCAGGCTGGCCTGGGTAAAATGTAAGGAATGTTTCATTTCCCTTATCTTGTCCTTCCCTGAAAAGCCTATGCCAGGAAAACAGCATGTAAGCAGCTCCCTTAAACAATTTTTTTTTCTTTTTGGGTCACAGCCGGCGATGCACAGGGGTCACTCCTGACTCTGCACTCAGGAATTACCCCTGGTGGTGCTCAGGGGACCATATGGGGTGCTGGGAATCAAACCTGGGCCAGCCCCATGCAAGGCAAATGCCCTACCCGCTGTCCTATCACTTCAGCCCCAGTAACAAATCTTTTAAAGTGAAAAAAATTATTGCACTGCAAAAGACCCTTACAAGATTAAAGAAGAGAAAAGCTAGAATGGAAAAAATATTTCCAAAATCTAGTATCTGTGAAAGGATTCACTTCTAGACTACATAAAGAATTCTCAAAACTCCACAATAGAAAACAAAACTGCGATTTGTGTTGGAATATTGAACACCCAAAACAACTATTATGAACAATTTTGTAAATTACAGTGTTTAAAAAAAAACTTTCAAGCCAAAGAAAAGAAAGAAAGTAAAAACGATTTCAGATTAATCTGTCATTCAAATATGAAGGAAGATCTTTCTAACTGAGCATCAGGGATGGGAGCCCCGGGGCCGTGTGCCTTGAACTCCCCTGAGAGGAGGCAGAGGTGGATCTGAGTACCCACAGTCCAGTAATGGGAGAGCTGTTGTCCACTGCAGCACCAAGGTTGAATCCAGGCTGCCCACCTGCTTTCTACATACAACACCAAGAGTGGGCACCTTGAGACCCTCCAAATGAAGCACTAGGCCCTTTCTTGCCCAGCTCTCTGTGCCCTTACACCAAAGAGGTTCCAAAGCCTCCACAGGCGCCTGTGAGGTGGGGCCACCTCTGCACTTCCCAGTCTGCTGTCAGAGCAGGGCTCAGCCTGTGATACCAACTGGAGCAGAGTTGTCAGAAAAAGCTAGATCATGAGTCTTGCCCTTCCCCTACACTCACCAAGCTCTGGAGTACTGCAAGGTGCATGCTTTATTGGGGGAACAAACAGTGGACCAGCCACCTCACCTGACTCCATGGTCCCAACTGGTCTGTGCTCTCCTGGCCACCTTTCAGTCGCCTGCTGTTTGATTTTATGATGGTTCCAGGTTCTGGTTCTACTTATTTACATGATTAGGTAGTGTATAAACTGCATCTTCCTGGCAGCAAAAGTTTCCTTCCTAGTCAATAATAGCTTGAATAGGAATGAATGAAATCCACAGAGTTGGAATCACCTTAATATGTTAATATGTTTGGGGTTTCGGGGTTTTGTTTTTTGGTTTGGTTTGGTTTGGGGGTTCTTGTTTGTTTGCTTACTTGCTTTTGGATGATGGGTGTTGGGGCCATACCCAGAGGTGCTCAGGGTGTATTCCTGGCTCTGCACTCAGGAATCACTCCTGGCAGGGCTTGGGGTATCATATGTGGCACTGGGGATTGAATCTGCATCAGATGTGTGCAAGGCTTACCCAGTGTACTATAGTTTTGGCCCTGATATGTCTCTTTAATATTTGATTTCCCTTTTCTTTTTATGATCTTGTAACTTTTTATTTCTCAGAAATTGGGTCATTTATCTTTTGGAGTTTCTCAGAGCCTGGCATTTGGTGGTTGTACATTCCTTAACATATTCTTCCATCCTTCATATTTTTGGTAAGCTTATAGATGCACAAGCTCTCTTTTCTGCCTTCTAGGTCTGACTTTCTGGGGTTCTGTTCATTATCATTGCATAACTCCTCCTTCATTATCAGCTGAAGAACAGTGTTCAGATTAATTTTTTGTTGCTTCTTTTGGGGCACACCTGGCGATGCACAGGGGTTACTCCTGGATTTGCACTCAGGAATTACTCCTGGCAGTGCTCAGGGGACTATATGGGATGCTGGGAATTGAACCCGGGTCAGCCTCGTGCAAGGCAAACGCCCTACCCACTGTGCTATCACTCCAGCCCCTAGACTAATTTTTTAATGTTTCCCAGACATGCCAGTGAAGACTCTGAATATGTCAAATTCACCATTACCCCTAGATTACAAAACAAAAATGCCAAGTAAGGATAGAACAGTAAGGGGAGGGGATGGAACCATAGCACAGCAGCTAGGGTGTTTGCCTTGCACGCAGCCGACCCAGGTTCGATTCCCAGCATCCCATATGGTCCCCTGAGCATCACCAGGAGTAATTCCTGAGTGCAGAGCCAGGAGTAACACCTGTGCAATGCCGGTGTTACCCAAAAAGCAAAAACAAAAGAAAGAAAGAAGTAGCATGGGAGCAAGAGGGGGAGGATTTGGGTCTGTGATGTAGAGGTGAGGTATCTGTGTTATCTACACCACTACACCCAGCCCTATGCAATCATGGGACCCAGAGTACAATAATTAAACATGTGTCTGTCGAGGAGTCAGGTTGGGTGGTGGAAGGGCACCTGGGTCACTGATGCAAGGATGAGGTCATAGGCTGGTGGGACAGGAGATGGGAACATTGTACACCTGAAACCTATGGTTAACAATAGTAGCACTTGCCTTGACACACAGCCAACACGGGTTTGATCCCCAGCATCCCATACAGTCCCCCCTGAGCACTGCCAGGAGTGATTCCTGAGCACATAGTAAATAAAAGGCAAAGCAGTCCTGCATGTGCTCCATCCTCCCCTCAGTCCCCTGGGGAAAAAAAAAGAATTGGCAATTTCTGCAGCCCAGTTTTCTGCCAAGTCCAGCTTGTCCCATCAGTGCTAGGAACTTAGATTTCTGTGTAAGTCTTCTTTTGCTGTAAAATACCTGTGTCAAAGTTTCCCAGGCTGTTACAGGCTTTGCCTGCCAGGCACCAGGCTCAGTCCCTGCACTGAACAGTCTCTAGAACCTCACTAGGAGCAAGCCCCAAGCATGTAGCTCCTGAGAAAAAAATAATTCTAATTAAAAGATAAACTTTTCTGGACCAAAGCAACAGTATAGCCAGTAAGACGCTTGCCTTACATGTCCAGGCTTTACATACCCAGGATTGCTTCACACCCCATATGATCCTCCAAGCCCTCTCCTGAGTGCAGAGCTAGGAGAAAGCCCTGAACACAGTCAGGTGTGATCCAAAGCACCAAAATATTTTTAAATAAATGGATAAATATAATGAAAAATTTTTTTCTGGTGCAGAGAAGCAGAGGAGGGCAGAGACACCTGAGGAAACCACGTGATGCCTGTCAGCTCCAATCTTCTCCTCCTCGTATTGCCAGCCTTCCCAGAGCCTTTTTCTGCAGCCCATGGTGGCCTAGAACCTGCTCTCACCACCAAGCATATGTCTAGGACCTCACCAAGCTCCTAACTGGCCTCTCACCTCACCAGCCAGGGCCATTTCACAAAGACCTGGGTCACGGCTAGGTCATGTTTCACTCCACATGCATGTGAGGTCAGCTACTCCTGAGTCAGACCCCTGACATGTGTCAGGAACACTGGAGGATGGAGACACAGGGGTTGGCCAAGATCTAGCCCAGGAATGGACTCAGCAGTGAAGTAAAATCAAACAAGGGGGAAACACAGAGGCAGTGTAAGGGGCCCTACAGGGCCTGTGTGAAGTTACCATCCCATGGGCAAACACCCTGGGGAAGCTAGTTGGCTGCAGCAGAGAGGGTGGGCATCCTGGAAGAGAAACTGGAGGAACTGCACAGGAAATGGTTTAGGATGGGCAGGTCTCAAAGGATAGGGTAGAGAACTGTGGCAGCTGATCCCAAGAGGATACAGAGAGCTCTCTCGCTGTCTCTCTCTCTCTCTCCTTCTCCCTCTTTCTCTCTATCTCTCCATTTTTCTCTGTCTTTATCTCTGTCTCCCCCTCCCTGCCCCAGCTACATCCACTCTTCCTGTAGGAATGTGCTCTCCACCTATCCCTATCTGACTAAGCTAGTTCAGAGTCCTCACTCCCCAGATTCCCCCTAACTGCACTCCAGGCTGACCACTGACTCTTCCTCCTCCCTGACCCCTTCAGCCCTCGTTCTCCACCCTCTGTGTCACTCTGGGTGCAGACCCCTAGACCAGTAAGAGTTGATCCATTCACTGCCCCAGAGATGCCCCTTCAACATCAATAAAAGCGTGTTTAATAAAATGGATCCTAGACACTAATCCCTTTTCTTCTCCAGCAGAGCTGGCAGAACGGAATGCTCTAGCTTGCCATGCTGACGGGGGAACGTGCTGGTAGTTCTCGAGGGCCTAGGAACAGCTCCTTGTTTGCCAGAACTGCTGTTGTCATGGTTTCTCCACCACTAGGAGTGGGTAGGTGAATACTGATTAAAGAACAGAGCTTGGCTGGCCAAGGCCTTTTCAGGTCACTTTAAGAGGGAAAAGAAGTTGGTGAAATGACAGAATCCCTTGAAACCATTGAGATGTCAGAACCCAGTGGGAGAAAACTCACCAAGATGATAGATTGAATTTATTTTGAAACATCAGTCAAGTATTTTACTAATAACAACACTACAGACTTCAGAGGTATATCTATAATCAACCTAAAAAATGTGAAGGTACCTGTTAACCTAAATTCTTTCTTTTTTAATTTAATTTTATTTTTATAAAGTAGTTCACAGCCTTGGACTCTGTGCTCAACTGGACCAGGAAGCGGAGATCCTCTGCCTGCTTCCCCCAGCCTCCGGTGACCCAGGGGGTCATGCCAATAAGCCACCGCTTGCCAGCGCCAGATGATCTCGTCATCGGTCACCCTCCAGATCACATGGCTGCTTCTCCCAGAAAGGAGCATAACATGAGGCCCCCAGAACCATGCCACCGAACTCCACGGTAGGCTGTTCTCACTCGGGGTACCCCAGAGAGGGCTAGTGAGAGCTCTCCATGCCCCAAGGGACCCAGCCCCAGGAGTGACCTCCACAACCCAACTGCTGCCATGCTCCAGGCAGCTCCCCACCCACTCAGGCCGAGCCTCACATATGAGTGAACATATTCCTGGACTGCGTGGCTGCGAAAGACATCATAAGACACTCCCTACCCATTCTCCATAATTACCATACCATGTTTAATGGGGTTCAGGCAGTAGGCAACAAATCATAGAGGGATATATATACATATGCATATATACATATTTTCAAATATATATACCAAAGCTCACATCACCCAAACTTTAACAATATGTTAGTGACATCCTATAGAATGTCTTAATGGCTCCTGCCAAAATAGAACAATCTTCACACTGTTTCCTATATGAATACTTTTTTGTAAGCATGTTCAGCAGTTCTTCATAACAGACAATACAAAATATATTCTTTTGGTTGTGTTTTGGGACGTGGATTGGGGTTTGGGATGGAAACCTCCCAAATTTGGTGGTGGGAGGGTATAATGGTGGTAGGATTGGTGTTTGAATATTAAATGTAATCAAATATTGTGAACTTATAAAATTTTTTTAATTTAATAATAAAAAAATTCTAATGAATCAATGCTCATGGCCAAGTTCATGTTGACAAGGACACCGACACCACAGATGCCTCTGTTGTCACATGTTCCGAGGAACAGTTCTTCTCCAGTGTCGAAAATGGTGTGATGTGATTGATGCCTTCTCGTTTCAGTCAGACCAATAACGTTGTACTTGATCTTCTGTGCTTGCACCATCAGGTCCTCAGTGGATGCTTCTGATGCCAGCCTATGTGCGTTGAAACTACAGTCATTTTAGTCTGTCTTCGTTTTGGCAGTCTAGTGCGTCCCTGAGATTTTATCAGTCTCTTCTTGCTTATCCTTCTTAACGCTGCCATATTGGGGGTTCTTTCGGTGTCAGGCAAATGAGGCCCATTGCTGTTACTGTTGTTGGCATTTCAAATATGCCATGGGTAGCTTGCCAGGCTCTGCCGTGAGTGCAGGCGGGGTAGTCTTGATAGCTTGTTGGGCTCTCTGAGAGGGATGGAGGCTTTTAGGGTGGCATCCAATTGCCCTTACTAGTGTTCCCATGGTTCAGACCATATTTAAAGCCCATCAAATATGTTGTGAAAATTATGGAAAATGGGTATTAAGTGTTCTATGCTGTGTGGTGGCTGGGTAGTGGAGGTAGTGGAGGTCTGCCGGTGAGGTATTTATCTGGTTCCGGTAGGGTGGGTCGTCTGGGTCTAAACCCTGGGCAGGGCGTCAGAGATTGTAGGAGTTTCCCTGTCCCATTGAGCCTGGAGTACAAGGTCGCAAAGTTCTGCTTTACCTGGTTCTGTGGGCTTCACTCATGCATGAGGTTCAGCCGTGCAGTCCAGAAGGCGTCCAGGAGTGTGGTGGTGACTGGGTAGTGGAGGTAGTGGAGGATTAACGGGATGACAAGTGAAAAGAATTAAAAAATTAAGTAGTTCATAGTATTTGATTACATTTAATATTCAAGCACCAATCTCACCATCATTACACCATCCCGCCATCATATTTAGGATGTTTTCACCCCAAACACCAACCGCTGCCTCAAAGCAGAACCGAAATAATTTATTTTATATTGTCTGTTATGAATAAATCACTGAAAATGATTCAAAAGAGTTTCCTTAGAAAAAAATGTATAAAGATTGATGTATTACACCCAGGGACCATTAAGACCTCCTATAAGAGATTACTAACATGTTGTTAAAGGTTGAACCTTGTGTTCTTATATATAGACATAGATATAAATATAAATATAGATATAGAGAGATAAATGTCTGTAAAAATATATTTCCCTCTAAGATTAGTTGCCTTCTACTTTAAAACCCTTCAAATGTGGTGCACTATTTTTGGAATATTAGTGGTGTGAGGTATGAGATGTCAATACAGGAATAGTTTACTCGTGGGTGAGACTCAGCCTGAGCAAGTAGAGAGTAGCCATGAGCATGGTGGCAGTTGAGTTCTGGAGCTTTTCGGCTGCCGGGTCTGGTCCTTAGGGAGGGCTGAAATTCATCAGCCCCCCTTCGGGTTGCCCTGAATGAAACAGCCTGGTGTGGGGTCCAGCTATGGCGAGTCATTTTATGCTCCTTTGAGAGATTTATAATTAGTCTTTGGATCATGGCGCTAGCCAGCTAAATTATTTCAGATTATGATTTATTACATATGCACTAAAATGATTGATTTCCAGCTCTTTTGTTTTCATGACCTTTAAATTTATGGATTCAGGGCAGGAGAGATAGTATAGTGATTAGGGCATAATCCCTGATACTGCATATAGTCCCCCAAAGCAATCCCAGAAGTGATCCCTAAGCATAGGAGTATGCACTGGGTACCACCAGATGTGGCCCAAAAACCAAAAATTCTGGGCTCTTTCTTCTACTTGGTAATCATTACCCAAATTTTTAATATTCAGAAAATACAGAATATAAGTTGAGGAGAAGATTGTTTCTGGTTAAATTTCAGTACCAATAGAGGACTGTAAACAATCTTCTAGGTTCTCTTCATAGAAGGAATATCTGAACCCTCATCAAAAACTAATACAAAGTTTTAGCACTACTATCAAAAGATTGTCTTTGTTGAAAATGTGCCACAATCTCTAAGTTACTTACCAGATATATCAGATTTAAAATTATATATTAAATTTCTTCCCTGTGTACCATAGTTCTACTCTAGATAAAAGATAGATAATTCTCAGTTAGAGGTAACTTTAGTAAGGTCAAGCTTCTCCTGAAGTACATCTAAGTCCAATGAACCAAATTCACAGACCCTGTAATCTATGGATCAGAGCCCCTGGTCCCACAGCCAGCTCAGAAACACTGTAACTCTAACAAATGTCTGTTGATCTTCCATGAGTCAGGTTTCTTCCAGGTTCACATGGAGCAGGTAACTTTTGGTCTCGGTGTGCCTTAGGGCATGCCTGAGGGCTGGTGGGTGCTAGTCTCAACTCCACTCCAGAGCCTAGTCAGGGAGTCACCTCACATAGGTGGATTTGAGCACGTTCCTGAAAAAAGTTATGGCTCTGGATTGTTTTCCCTCTAGAAACACAGTTGTAGAAATTGTTCCGTGTTCTGCCAGGGGTTATTTTTAATTTTTTTTTAAAGAATTGTGATTTAAAAACAGAAATATGGGGCCGGAGTGATAGTACACCAGGGAAAGAATTGCGTGCGGCAAAACTGGGTTCGATCCCCAGCATCTGCCAGGAGTAATTCCTGTGTGCAGAGCCAGGAATAACCCCTGAGCACCACCAGGTGTGACCCAAAAAGCAAAATAATAATAATAATAATAATTAATTAATTAAAATAAATTAAAAAACATAAATATGGAGGTGAGGGAGTTTCAAACAATTGGACAGTCATAATAAGTATTTTTAGAGTCTAAATAAATAATGGAAATAACTGAAAATTTTTAAGAGGATTTTCTGAGTCCATAATAATCACTTGTATCACTTGTAGTCCCGTTGATCTTCGATTTGCTCGAGCGGGCACCAGTAACATCTCCATTTGTCCCTGTCTCGAGCTAGTGTAGCCCAATGATTCCTGCTCGCTCCAGGAACAGAAAGAGCCTCAAATCGTTCACTCAGAGATTTGACGAAGAAATCTGACCATCTAGTTGGTGGGTGGCCACGAGGTCTTCTGACGTCCCATGGAATCCAGTCTGTAACAGCTCTAGTCCAACGGTCATCTCTGAATAACATTACATGACCGGCCCATCTGATTTTTGATGACTTGGCAAACGAGACAGCATCCCTGATTTTTGACCGTCAACGGAGGTCAGAACTCCAGATTCCTTCTCTCACTTGAGTGAGACATGATATTCCCAGCATAGCTCTTTCGATTTCTCTTTGGGATACCCTAATAGCATTCTCATCCTGCTTACGTAAGGCCCAGGTCTCTGAGGCATATGTTAGTACAGGAAGAACAATGGAATCGAAAAGATGTGCCCAGAGTCGGAGGTTCTTCGTTCTCTTAACCACCTCTTCAACGCTCTTGAAGGCATTCCACGCTGCTCTCTTCCTCCTGCGCAGTTCTGGCACCAAGTCATTCCTCATTTTGATTTCTCGAACCAGGTACACATAGCTGCCGCATTTGGAGATGTTCATTCCATTGAGAGCAAATGGAGCATCAGGGACCAGTTCGTTTTTCATGAACATCGTCTTGTTGAGATTCAGCTGCAATCCAACCTTTCCACACTCGTGGTCAAAGTCGGCCAGCATTTGTGCCACTTGGCTAATGTTTGGCGTTATGAGAACGATGTCATCAGCGACACGGAGGTGGTGTAATTGCCGACCAACCGTCTATCTTCACTCCCATTCCTTCCCATTCCAGTCGTCGCATGATGTTCTCAAGGGCGGCACTGAAGAGTTTTGGTGAAATGGTATCACCTTGCCACACCCCTCTCTTTACATCAATGATCACTTCCTTGTAGAATGGTGAGATCCTGGTGGTGAATCCACAATACAGCTCTCGGAGGATTTTGATATACTGAGTTTGAAAGCCCTGTTTGACCAAGGCTTCGATGACCGCCTCAGTCTCAACAGAATCGAAGGCCTTCTTTAAGTCCATATTAATAATGGAAACAATAAATAAATAAGAATTTTCTGAGTAGACCATTAAAAAGCAGAATCTCACATAACTCCTGAATCTCTGCTCGCTGACATGCCCTATCAGGTAACATTAATCTCCAGCCTCCAAACCTGACCTATTTCAACAGGCCCACGTCCACAGCTCTTAAACCATGCATCCATGGAACTCTTTCTCAAATTTCACACTGTTCACAGTTGTACTTTCTATTACTGGGTGAAGAAAGGTAGGAAAGGAAAAGAGCAATCCCCAGACTAATTTCTCAGAGTCCAGTGGGGGGAAACTATAATTATCCACTGTTAACACAGCAGAGGAATACACAGAGACGCCAAATAAGATCAGAGAGCAAAAACAATGTCACAGAAAGCTCAACCAGCACCAACCAGCTCAGTAAATTCCTAGACAAAAACTTAATGACATCGAGATAAGGATGTTTAAAGAGGTAGTCAGCAAACAACAAGAAACTATGAGAGTTGAAATGAGAAAATTACAAGCAAAAATGAAGAGTATCATAGATGACATAAAAAACAAACACGCCAAAGGCAATCTACAGAATGGGAAAGGATATTCACCCAATACTTATCTGGTAAAGGGTTGATATGAAGGGTATATAAAGCACTGGTTGAACTCTACAAGAGGAAAACATCCAACCCCATCAGAAAATGGGCCGAAGAAATGAACAGAAACTTTTACAAGGAAGAGATATGAATGGCTAAAAAGTACATAAAAACATGCTCTGCATCACTAATCATCAGGGAGATGCAGATCAAAACAACCATGAGATACCACCTCACACCACAGAGACTGGCACACATCCAAAAGAACAAAAACAACGACTGTTGGGGAGGATGTGGGGAAAAGGGGACCTTTCTACACTGCTGGTGGGAATGCTGACTGGTCCAGCCCCTTTGGAAAACAATACGGACACTTCTCAAAAAATTAGAAATTGAGCTTCCATTTGATCCAGCAATACCACTTCTGGGAATATATCCTGGAGAGGCAAAAAAGTAAGTCGAAATGACATCTGCACTTATATGTTCATCGCGGCACTGTTTACAATAGCCAGAATCTGGAAAAAAACCCAAGTGCCCAAGAACAGATGACTGGTTAAAGAAACTTTGGTACATCAAATGGATTAAAGACCTCAACATCAGACCAGAATCCCTAAGATACATTGAAAGCAAGGTCGGCAAAACCCTCCACGACATTGGAGCAACAGTATCTTCAAAGCTGACACGCCACTGGCCAATCAAGTGAAAACAAAGATAAATAAATGGGACTATCTCAAACTAAGAAGCTTCTGCACCTCAAAAGAAACAATGACCAAAATACAAAGACAATCTATAGAATGGGAAAGGATATTTACGCAGTACCCATCTGACAAAGGGTTGATAACAAGGATATACAATGCACTGGTTGAACTCCACAAGAAGAAAACTGCCAACCCAGTAAAAAAATGGGGTGATGAAATGAACAGAAATTTTCCCAAAGAAGAAATCCAAATGGCTCAGAGGCACATGAGAAAATGTTCAACATCACTAATCATCAGGGAGATGCAGATCAAAACAACAATGAGATATCATCTTACACCACAGAGACTGGCCCACAGCCCAAAAAACAAAAGCAACTGGTGTTGGCGTGGATGTGGGGAGAAAGGGACTCTCCTTCACTGCTGGTGGGAATGCCGACTCATTCAGCCCTTTTGGAAAACAATATGGACGATTCTCAAAAAGTTAGAAATTGAGCTCCCATTTGACCCAGCCATACCACTCCTGGGAATATATCCCGGAGAGGCAAAAAGGTATAGTAGAGATGACATCTGCATTTCCATGTTCATTGCCACACTGTTTACAATAGCCACAATATGGAAAAAACCAGAGTGCCCGAAAACAGATGATTGGCTAAAGAAACTCTGGTATATCTACACAATGGAATACTACGTAGCTGTCAGAGAACATGAAGTCATGAAATTTGCATATAAGTGGATCAACATGGAAAGTATAATGCTGAGTGAAATGAGTCAGAAAGAAAGAGACAGACATAGAAAGATTGCACTCATGTGGAATATAAAGTTAGCGGAGAGGTACAAGCTTACAATGTTGTGATTTCTGGCAGATATTTCTCTGGACTTAGTTACTAAAATACAGAAATCCAACCCCGCGGCTGCTAGTGCGGCCTCTCGACCTCTTATCTCTTCATTCTCAGCAATGGAAAACAAATTATCAAGTGCTTTCTTTTCAGCAGGTCGACTTTAGGGGGGATAAACTCCAAATCAATAATAGTGAATTTTTTGTTGAAATATTGAATGTAATCAAAGTAAAGTGAAAGTAAAGTGAAATTTACCAGTTACACATGCGAGGTGGGGGGCTGGGGAGGTGGGGGGGAGGGGGGAGGTATACTGTGATTCTTGGTGGTGGAATATGTGCACTGGTGAAGGGATGGGTGTTCGAATATTGTATAACAGACTTAAACCTGAAAGCTTTGTAACTTTCCACATGGTGATTCTATAAAAGAATAAAAAATAGCCCTGCGCTGCGCGGACCAGCGAGAAACTGTCCCCCAAGTCGGCTTTCTGCCGGCTTGGGCTTCTCTGCATCCTCCCCCACTTTGCCGCCGAGGCCAATCAAGCCCAGCGTCGCCCCATCTCACGCATCTTGAACAGGTGAGGACCAACCGGGAAACGCTTCCCTGCGCTGCGCGGACCTGCGAGAAACTGCGACCCCGCCAGGAAGATGCTAGGGGCGTGGCCTGTATCTCAGTGGGCGTGTCTCAAAGTGGGCGTGGCCTCCTGTCGGAGTGGCCAACGCTAACACGGCCACAGATATTATCTCCACAGATATTATCTCTGACCTTAGCACAATGTATTGTCTATTTCTTTGAAAATCACTTTAATCATCTCAAACACCTATGCAAAATACCCATTAGCTTAGTCTAACTTTATACAATCTATCAGTGAATAAGGGAAGCTTAGCACAAACAGACCCCCTCCTTCCCACAACAAGAGGGAACAGGAATAAAGAACCACAGAGCTCAGACCCTACACTTCCATATCAAGATGAAGAAGCAGCGAAAATCCCCTCCACCAAGAGAGGGAAATGAAAAGATTCCAGAAACATCATCAGGGGCTACTCACATCTACGACCTCTCAGATAAACAATTCAGAGAGGAAATCTGGAGGAGAGTCGACCTATTACAAGCAACCATGGAACAGACATCCAATAAGTTAAGGGAGGAGATGAATGAAGCACTGCAACGGTCTACCAAGAAAATGCAGGAAGAAATGAGAGCAGAAATTTCAAACCTACGAATGGAAGTCACACAAATAAAGGAATCGGTAGATGAACTAAAAATCTCATTAGATGGCCTCAACAGTAGAATGACTACAGCTGAAGACAGAATCAGCGACCTAGAAGATGAGCTACAGAAAGCTTATAGACAACAACAAATCATGGCCAAAGACCTCAAAATGGCTATAGAATGAATCAGAGCCCTGGCATCCAGATACAAGGAGTCCGAAGAGTACCAGCAAAAAGAGACCCAAATAAAAAGACTCCAAGGCATATCATAGTCAGAATGACGGATGCTATGGATAGAGACACAATTCTGCAAGCAGCAAGGTCAAAGAAGGAAATCACATACAAAGGAACACCCCTCAGATTTACAGCAGATCTGTCAGAGGAAACCCTCAGAGCCTGAAGACAATGGTGGGACATAGTGAAAAAAATCAATGAAATGAATGCCTCACCAAGAATACTTTATCTGGCTAAACTCTCACTCAAACTCGAAGGAAACATACACTACTTCTCGGACAAACAACAGCTCAGGAACTTCAAAGACTCAAAACCAAACTTGAAAGAAGGTCTAAAGGGGCTACTGTGAGACAAGTAGGAGCCCCATAAGAACAACAAATCCCACAGAAAGATGACACAAAACCCCATCACAATAATCTCTCTCAATGTCAACAGCCTAAATGCACCTATCAAGAGACACAGAGTGGCAAAATGGATCCGGAAATTAAACCCAACATTCTGTTGCCTGCAAGAAACTCACCTGAACAAACAGAGTAAACATAGACTCAAAGTCAAAGGATGGAAAACAATCCTGCAAGCAAATAAACCCCTTAAGAAAGCTGGAGTGGCCATCCTAATATCCGACAACATAGATTTCAGGTTGAAAAAGATTAAAAAGGACAGCGAAGGTCATTTTCTTTTATCAAGGGATATGTACAACAGGAAGAAATCACACTCTTAAACATATATGCACCTAATGAGCGACCAACTAAATATTTAAAACAACTCCTAACAGACTTCAAAGAGGACATCACTAACAGCACAATAGTAGTCGGAGACTTCAATACGGCCTTATCACCTCTAGATAGATTGACAAGAACAAAACTCAACAAGGAAACACTGACTCTGAAAGAAGAAATTGAAGAGAGAGGCCTAATAGACCTATACAGGGCCTTACACCCCAAAAAGAAAGAATACACATTCTTTTCCAGTGTACACGGAACATTTTCTAAAATAGACCATGTACTGGGCCCCAGAACATACCTCAATAGAATCGGAAAAATAGAAATTGTATCAACCATCTTTTCAGACCATGATGCGCTGAAGATAGAAGCTAACCACTCACCGACACGGAGAATCAAATCAAACACTTGGAAATTAAACAATTCAATGTTGAACAATGAGTGGGTCAGGAAGGAAATCAAGGAAGAAATCAAAAAATACTTAGAAACAAATGAGAATGAAGACACGAGCTGCCAAAACCTGTGGGACGCAGCTAAAGCTGTGATAAGGGGAAAATTTATAGCTCTACAAGCATTCCTCAGGAAGGAAGAAAGGGCCCACATAGACAGCTTGACTTCACGACTCAAGACCTTAGAAAAGGACCAGAAAAAGGAACCCAAACCAGATTGAAGGAAAGAATAATAAAAATTAGAGCAGAAATAATGACATGGAAACCAAAAAGACAATCCGAAAGATCAATGAAACAAAGAGCTGGTTCTTCGAGAAAATAAATAAGATTGATAAACTGCTAGCAAGACTCACAAAGAAAGAAAGAGAACCCTAATAAATCGAATCAGAAATGAAAAGGGGGACATCATAACAGAAACCAGTGAGATTCAAAAGATCATTAGAGACTACTTCGAAAGTCTATATGCCACAAAACAGGAGAACCTAAAAGAAATGGATGGATTCCTCAATTCCTACAATCTCCCAAGACTGACAAAGAAGACTTGGAATACCTGAATAGACCCATCAATGTTAAGGAAATTGAAACTGTAATCAAAAACCTCCCCAAAGACAAAAGCCCAGGCCCAGATGGTTTCACTGGCGAATTCTTCCAAACATTTAAAGAAGACCTGTTGCCTGTTTTCCTCAAACTTTTCCAGGAAATTGAAAAAACAGGAACTCTCCCAAACAGTTTCTATGAAGCACACATCTCCCTAATACCAAAAGCAAACAAAGACACCACTAAGAAAGAAAATTACAGACCAATATCCCTGATGAACACCGATGCGAAGATCCTCAACAAAATACTAGCAAATAGGATCCAACAACTCATCAAAAAGATCATACATCACGACCAAGTGGGATACATCCCGGGGATGCAAGGATGGTTTAACATTCGGAAATCAATCAACATAATCCACCATATCAACAAAAGTAAGGATAAAAACCATATGATCATATCAATAGATGCAGAGAAAGCATTTGACAAGATCCAACATCCTTTCATAATGAAAACCCTCACCAAAATGGGGTTTGGAGGAACTTTCCTCAAGATAGTCGAAGCCATCTACCACAAGCCTACGGCAAGCATTATCCGCAATGGGGAAAAACTAAGGGCCTTTCCTCTGAGATCAGGCACAAGACAAGGATGCCCACTCTCACCACTCCTCTTCAATATAGTACTGGAAGTACTTGCGATAGCTATTAGACAAGAAAAAGAGATTAAGGGCATCCAGATAGGAAAGGAAGAAATCAAACTCTCACTATTTGCAGACAATATGATACTATATCTAGAGAAGCCTAAAGTCTCTACTAAGAAACTCTTAGAAACAATAGACTATACAGTAAAGTTGCAGGCTACAAAGTCAATACCCAAAAATCCATGGCCTTCATATATGCAAACAATGAGGCAGAGGAAAGGGACATGAAAAAAGCAATCCCATTCACAATCGTGCCCCAGAAAATCAAGTACCTTGGAATCAGCTTAACCAAGGAAGTAAAAGACCTCTACAAAGAAAACTACAAAACGCTACTCCATGAAATCAAAGAGGACATGAGGAAATGGAAACATATACCCTGCTCGTGGATAGGGAGAATCAATATTGTCAAAATGACAATACTCCCCAAAGCATTATACAGATTCAACGCGATCCCTATAAGTATACCCATGACATTCTTCAAAGAAATGGATCAAGCAATCCTAAAATTCATATGGAACAACAAACGCCCACGGATAGCTAAAACAATTCTTGGGAAAAAGACGATGGGAGGCATCACCCTCCCCAACCTCAAACTTTACTACAAAGCAGTAACTATTAAAACAGCATGGTACTGGACCAAAGGCAGAGCCGTAGACCAATGGAACAGGGTGGAATATCCCTACACACAACCCCAAATGTATGATCATCTAATCTTTGATAAGGGAGCAAGAGATGTGAAGTGGAGCAAGGAAAGTCTCTTCAACAAATGATGCTGGCACAACTGGACAACCACATGCAAAAAAATGGGCTTAGACATTGACCTGACACCATGCACAAAAGTCAGATCAAAATGGATTAAAGACCTCAACATTCGACCACAAACCATAAGGTACATTGAAGACAAGGTTGGCAAAACCCTCCACGATATTGAAGATAAAGGTATCTTCAAAGGTGACACGGAACTAAGCAATCTAGTAAAAACAGAGATCAACAAATGGGACTACATTAAACTAAAAAGCTTCTGCACCGCAAAAGATACAGTGACCAGAACCCAAAGACTATCTACAGAATGGGAAAGGATATTTACACAATACCCATCAGATAAGGGGTTATCAATGGTATATAAAGCACTGGTTGAACTCTACAAGAAGAAAACATCCAACCCCATCAAAAAATGGGGCGAAGAAATGAACAGAAACTTTACCAAGGAAGAAATACGAATGGCCAAAAGGCACATGAAAAAGTGCTCTACATCACTAATCATCAGAGAGATGCAGATCTAAACAACCACGAGATACCACCTCACACCACAGAGACTAGCACACAGCCCAAAGAACAAAAGCAACCGCTGTTGGAGAGGATGTGGGGAGAAAGGGACCCTTCTACACTGCTGGTGGGAATGCCGACTGGTTCAGCCCTTCTGGAAAACAATATGGACGATTCTCAAAAAGCTAGAGGTTGAGCTCCCATTTGACCCAGCAATACCACTGCTGGGAATATATCCCAGAGATGCAAAAAAGTATAATCGAAACAACATCTGCACATGTATGTTCATTGCAGCACTGTTTACAATAGCCAGAATCTGGAAAAAACCCGAATGCCCTAGAACGGATGACTGGTTGAGGAAACTTTGGTACATCTATACAATGGAATACTATGCAGCTGTTAGAAAAAAGGAGGTCATGAATTTTGTATTCAAGTGGATCGGCATGAAAAGTTTCATGCTAAGTGAAATGAGTCAGAGAGAGAGAGACAGACATAGAAAGATTGCACTCATCTATGGCATATAGAATAACAGAGTGGGAGACTAACACCCAAGAATCGTAGAAATAAGTACCAGGAGGTTGACTCCATGGCTTGGAGACTGACCTCACATTCTGGGGAAAGGGCAACTCAGAGAAGGGATCACCAACTATAATGTAGTTGAAGGCCATGCGGGGGAAGGGAGTTTTGGGCTGAATGAGGGCTAGAGACTGAGCACAGTGGCCACTCAACACCTTTATTGCAAACCTCAACAGCTAATTAGAGAGAGAGAACAGAAGGGGATGCCCTGCCACAGTGGCAGGGTGGGGTGGGGGAAGATGGGTTGGGGAGGGTGGGAGGGATGCTGGGTTTACTGGTGGTGGAAAATGGGCACTGGTGAAGGATGGGGTCCCGAACTTTGTATGAGGGAAGCATAAGCACAAAAGTGTATAAATCTGTAACTGTACCTCACGGTGATTCACTAATTAAAAATAAATAAATTTAAAAAAATTTAAAAAGAATAAAAAATATATAAAAAATAATAAAAATTTTTTTAAAACAAGTAAAAAATAAATAAATAAAAAATTTTAAAAAAGAAACTTTGGTACATCTATACAATGGAATACTATGCAGCTGTTAGAAAAAATGAAGTCATGAACTTTGTATATAAGTGGATCAACATGGAAAGTATCATGCTAAGTGAAATGAGCCAGAAAGAGAGGGACAGACATAGAAATATTGCACTCATCTGTGGAATATAAAATAACAGAGTAGGAGACTAATACCCAAGAATACTAGTATGTAATACCAGGATGTTGGCTCCATAGCTTGGAAGCTGGCCTCACACGCTGGGGGAAAGTCATCCCAGATAGAGAAGGGAATACCAAGTAAAATGTGATTGGAAATCCCGAGAGGGGAGGGAGATGCGTGCTGAAAGTAGACTAGAGACTGAACATGATGGCCACTCAATACCCCTATTGCAAACCACAACACCCAAAAGGAGAGAGAGAGAGAACAAATTGGAATGCCCTGCCACAGAGGTGGAGTGATGTGGGGGGATGGGATTGGGGGGTGGGAGGGATACTGGGTTCATTGGCGGTGGAGAATGGACACTGGTGGGGGGATAAGCTCTCGAACATTGCATGAGGGAAAAACAAGCACAAAAATGTGTAAATCTGTAATTGTACCCTCACTATGACTCACTAATTAAAAAAATAAATAAATTTTTTTAAAAAAGAAATTTATTTCACACTATGATCCAATATATACTTCTGTTTACATAAAAGTAAATTTTTTATAAAACTTACTGTGTTCATTACTAGTTCATTATAATCTATTTCATTTTTTATGTAAGAAATACTGTTTGCTGATTAAACTGATTTGATACGTTGAAAAAAAAAACACTCCATACAGGAGCCAGAGGTACAGTACAGCCTGTAGGGAACTTCCTCGCATATGGTGACTTCAGATTCTATCTCTGAAATTCCATATGGTTTCCTGAGTCCACCACAAGTGGCTCAAGCTCAGAGCCAGGAGTAATCCCTGAGCACAGCTGAGTGTGAACCCAAAACAAAACAAAAATTTAAAAATATCTCAGTAAAACCTTTGAGCAGCAGAATAACCACAGTTTAAGAGAAGATTAAAGCACTCTAAGAGGAAGGAAACTGCTAAGAAACATCAGAAAGTGTGGGAATTCTGAGAAGAAATTAACAGAACACCAAAGAACTAAGAGATGAATTCAAGAGAAACATTATCAGAATCATAGGAGTCTTTAGAGAACAAGAAGGCAAATTTGATTAAGAAATCTCAATAAGAATTTTCCAGAATTGAAAAATACAGATATTTTGTTCCCAGACATCTCAAGGGTCCCAGTTAAAAATAGAGTCAACTAGGAAAACTCCAAGATATGTTGTACTCCAAATGACAAAAGCCAAATATAGAGATAGAATATTGAAAGCAGCAATTTCAAAAAAAGAAATTACATAGAAAGAAAAGTAGATACATAAGATTACACTAGATTCATCAGATGAGACTCTGTGAGCTCGAAGAAAATGAGGTGCCAAGAACAAAAACTCAATGAAAATGAAATTAACATGTCACCAAGAATACTGTCTCCTGCTAGATTATCAATCAGATATAAAAGAGCAATACATAGCATCAGAGACAGGCAACAGCTTAGGGTATTCACGGTCTTGATACCAGTCTTGCAAGAAGTATTAAAGGGGCCTCTTAAATGCAAGACAAACTCTTCAGCACTTGGCTCTGAGCATGGAATTCAATCATGGCACTTACGATTAGCCTCTACTAAATTAATAAAGGCTTTTTTACTTCAACCTGCTAAGGTAATGTATACATTTGCAATAACTAATTAACATTTCATTTGTATTGAATGTTGTATATTTTACCAGGTGACTTTTTTATATCCACAGAGATGTTTATTGCAATCTTTATTAATGTAAACGCTAAAGCAGTGTCTATATTTCCTAACACAAATCCAATAATCCCTTTCTTAGGATAAAACATACTTTTTTTTATTTCTATAGTCCTATTTGGATTCATTCCCCTTATAGTTTCCTTAACTCTCTTCACTATTACTCAATTTTTTATTTGTGGGGTTTACCTCTAACAACAAGTCTCACAATGGGGACATTACTGGTGCCTGCTCGAGCAAATCAATGAACAATGGGACAACAGAGCTACAGTGCTACCTATTTCATGTAAATATTAAATTATATTAGCACGTGGGGCTAGAGCGAGCAGAGCATTAAGCTTGCACGTGGTCAACCCAGGTTCTGTCCTTGGCACCCAAGTGGTTCCCCCAGGCCCTGCCAGGAGTGATCCCTGAGTGCAGAGCTGGAAGTAAGCCCTGAGCACTACCAAGTGTGGCCCCCAAAAAAAACCCAAAAATTTTAATAAAAAAATATATTAGCCCAAAATTATTTATGATATTAATTTTTTTTTGCTTCTTGGGTCACATCTGGCGATGCACAGGGGTTACTCCTGGCTCTGCACTCAGGAACCATTCCTGGCGGTGCTCAGTGGACCATATGGGATACTGGAATCAAACCCAGGTCTGCCGCATGCAAGGCAAATGCCCTACCTTCTGTGCTATCACTCCAGCCCCAATGATATCAATTTTTAAGTTAATATACCTGTGAAATAAAGATTTAATTTTTTAAAAGTTACTTTATCAATTTATTTCCAATGTTGTGAAATTTCAGGAGATTAGCTCTATTCACTTATATGTTTAGGTGTCGTACCTCTACAATAAAGTGAGAGCAAGAAAGAGAGACATACCCCTATCCCAAATATGAGATGGAAAAGAAACATAGTACAGTTACAAAAAATGGTCAAAGTCATCAGTTGGTAGAACTGAGCTTACATTGGGCTGGGAGGGTGGCGGTGTTCTCGGGACATGCTGAAGGGAAGGAGGTTCTCTGGGGATGGATGGTGTTGGGATGATGTATACTTGAAAAGTATGATTAACAGCATTGTACATCCCAGTACCTCAATTTTAAAAAAATTGTTAATAGAATTTCTGAAAAAAATACAACTAGAATACACAGTAGGGGAGCAACTGTATACTTGGAGAGAACTAAGCTTACCTGGGGGGCGGAGCGGGGGTGGGGATGGTCTCTAGGTCTGTGGTGGCAGGAATTGGACAGGCTGGTGACTGGTGTGGTGCTGGAAAGGCTTATGCATAAAACCCCATCATGAAAGAGGAAGTTACGGTACCTCAATAAAATTGGAGGAGGTGGGGGTGGAAGGGTTGGGGAGGGGGGCATGTGCACATCATGATTTGAACACCACAGGCTGATTTGACTTCTTGTCTCAACCCTGTGGACTCCACCGAATCTGTACTTGTCCCACACAGGCCAGTCCTTAGAGCCTGCTTTCTGATCAGTGAGTGACTCGCCCCACCCTCATCCCCCGAAGTCAGCTTACCACTCTCCTCACAGAGCTGGCTTTCTCGAACATGCTTAACTTGCTGTTTCTGCTTCCTTTGATACCACAGGCCTGGCTTTCCCCTGCTGCTCCATGGCTTCGCTTTCCTGTGACTCTTATTTCTCCTTTCTTTCAAAAAGTATTCTTATCTTCTTTGCTGCAGACACGGTTAGTCAGGAGCCAGCCCCAGGACAAGAAATACTGTTGTCCTAGTTTGCTCTGACTGTGTTTGGGGCACTTCCTGGATTGGCATTTAATGCAAACAGGTACTTCTCTCTCTCTCTCTCTCTCTCTCTCTCTCTCTCTCTCTCTCTCTCTCTCTCTCTCTCTCTCTTACTTTATTTGAAGACTGTGATTTACAAAGTTGCTTATAATACAGTTGTTTTGGAAATTCAATGCTCCAACAATCAATCCCACCACCAGTGTGTGACCTTCCCTCCACCATTGTCCCCTGTTTCCTACCCATTCCCAAAGCTTACCCCCTTGACAGGTACAAAAAAATTATTTTATATTGCTTGGTACAACAACATGTTAAGTGGAACATAACAGTAAGTAGAATTATCAAAAACTAGTTCAGTAAAAGAAAGTGTGAACATTGTTATATCTCACAATGGGCCTTTTTAAAGGTTTATCTGAGGATTTACTGAACTCTATTGCTAGTTGAACCTTCTGTACTATTGTTTAGTTGGCTTCTATTCTACTTTCCCATTTAATTTGCAGTAATTCTACTCTCTGTCAGTATTGTAGAATTTTGAAGTATTGCTGGCTGCATATGTGGCCACACTCTCCAGGAGCCCCAGGATCTGTAGAACTAAGAGAATTCTTGGCCTATCCCATCTCCCAAGGGGGCCCCTGAGTTCTCAGGCCAAAGACCAGTGCATCCATGGGTTTTATCTGTTTGTCTTGGCATCTCTTCGAGATTAGTCATGATACTGTGAAGCTGTGACATTACTGTGGCAGTGGCTGTGAGATGAGATGTGGGGAGTACTGGACCATAAAGGTGCAGCTGCTGGTGCCTCCAGCAGTGCAGAGGGGGCAGGGTGCAGGGAGACTGCCCACCCCCACTCCAGATTTTTCAGCCCATAAACCAGTGTATCTGGGAGTTTGTTGTCTTGGCATCTCTTCAGAGATTAGTTATGAAGCAGTGAAGTTAGGCCCCAGAGTTTTCAGTCAAAAAAGGGGATAAACATGATTTTCCTCAGTTTGGCATCTAATCTGATATTAGTCTGTATTTGTGGTACTTATAAATACATCTGGTGACCCACAGTTTTTTCAAGTCTTGGCTGAATTTTTCTCCACACCACAAAGCCTCTTCATCTCTAAGAATCCTGCCTTTCCCTACCTTCCCATAAACAAGGCATTCCCCAGTCACAGAAGCAGCTATAATTTTCTACTCATCCCCTGAATTTCAACTCATCAGAACTTACTCAGTCCATTCTTCTTTAACAACTGCCACTTAAAAAAACTATGGTTTTCGGGGTTAGAGCGATAGCACAGCGGGTAGGGCGTTTGCCTTGCACGAGGCCGGCCCGGGTTCGATTCCCAGCATCCCATATGGTTCCCTGAGCACCGCCAGGGATAATTCCTGAGCGCAGAGCCAGGAGTAACCCCTGTGCATAGCCAGGTGTGACCCAAAAAAGGGAAAAAAAAAACTATGGTTTTCATTATAGCAGAATCTTTTACTGCTGCCATAGGAATACTAGCTTCTTTATTTTATATGACAGTGGAAAGCAGAAATCACAGTACTATTTGTAAAAGCAAATACTCAGTGACCAGAAATGCTGGCTTGTAAGCATGAGGCCATGGGCTGATCCTCAGTACTGTCCCACATTGCCAAGCACTGGTGCAGCAGCTAATACCTGTGGTCCTGCGACCAGGATAGCAGTGGACCATCTTGGACAAGAGCAGCAAGTGTCATAGACAAAGTATGTGAGCAACCAAATGTGTGCTACCTCCAGTCCCTGCAGTAACCAGAAACAGGAAAGAGAGCAAGGGGAGAAAGAAGTGGGAAATCATCCAAATGGTTGTAATTATGGATACTTCAATTATTGTATGATCATATAAGGGAATTTTATAAAGTTTTGTGAAAAATTAAATAGCTCCTATTCACTTAGAGATTTTTCAATATATATATATAGAGAGAGAAAACAAAGATTTTTTTATAATAGCATTATTATTTTTTTAGGTTTTTTTTATTTAATTAATTTATTTATTTTTAATTCGTGAATCACCCTGAGGGCACATTTACAGATTTATACACTTTTGTGCTTATGCTTCCCTCATACAAAGTTCGGGAACCCATCCCTTCACCAGTGCCCATTCTCCACCACCAGTAAACCCAGCATCCCTCCCACCCTCCCCGATCCCATCTCCCCCCACCCCACCCTGCCACTGTGGCAGGGCATTCCCTTCTGTTCTCTCTCTCTAATTAGCTGTTGTGGTTTGCAATAAAGGTGTTGAGTGGCCACTGTGCTCAGTCTCTAGCCCTCATTCAGCCCGCAACTCCCTTCCCCCATATGGCCTTCGACTACATTATAGTTGGTGATCCCTTCTCTGAGTTGCCCTTTCCCCAGAATGTGAGGCCAGCCTCCAAGCCATGGAGTCAACCTCCTAGTACTTATTTCTACAATTCTTGGGTGTTAGTCTCCCACTCTGTTATTCTATATACCCTAGATGAGTGCAATCTTTCTATGTCTGTCTCTCTCTTTCTGACTCATTTCACTCAGCATTAAACTTTTCATGCCCATCCACTTAAATACAAAATTCGTGACCTCCTTTTTTCTGACAGCTGCATAGTATTCCATTGTATAGATGTACCAAAGTTTCCTCAGCCAGTCATCCGTTATAGGGCATTCGGGTTTTTTCCAGATTCTGGCTATTGTAAATAATGCTGCGATGAACATACATGTGCAGATGTTGTTTCGATTATACTTTTTTGCATCTCTGGGATATATTCCCAGCAGTGGTATTACTGGGTCAAATGGGAGCTCAACCTCTAGCTTTTTGAGAATCGTCCATATTGTTTTCCAGAAGGGCTGAACCAGTCGGCATTCCCACCAGCAGTGTAGAAGGGTCCCTTTCTCCCCACATCCTCTCCAACAGCGGTTGCTTTTGTTCTTTGGGCTGTGTGCTAGTCTCTGTGGTGTGAGGTGGTATCTCGTGGTTGTTTTGATCTGCATCTCTCTGATGATTAGTGATGTAGAGCACTTTTTCATGTGCCTTTTGGCCATTCGTATTTCTTCCTTGGTAAAGTTTCTGTTCATTTCTTTGCCCCATTTTTTGATGGGGTTGGATGTTTTCTTCTTGTAGAGTTCAACCAATGCTTTATATACCATTGATATCAACCCCTTATCTGATGGGTATTGTGTAAATATCCTTTCCCATTCTGTGGCTAGTCTTTGGATTCTGGCCACTGTATCTTTTGCGGTGCAGAAGCTTTTTAGTTTAATGTAGTCCCATTTGTTGATCTCTGTTTTTACTAGATTGCTTAGTTCTGTGTCACCTTTGAAGATACCTTTATCTTCAATATCGTGGAGGGTTTTGCCGACCTTGTCTTCAATGTACCTTATGGTTTGTGGTCGAATGTTGAGGTCTTTAATCCATTTTGATCTGACTTTTGTGCATGGTGTCAGGTCAATGTCTAAGCCCATTTTTTTGCATGTGGTTGTCCAGTTGTTCCAGCACCATTTGTTGAAGAGACTTTCCTTGTTCCACTTCACATCTCTTTCTCCCTTATCAAAGATTAGATGATCATACATTTGGGGTTGTGTGTAGGGATATTCCACCCTGTTCCATTGGTCTACGGCTCTGCCTTTGTTCCAGTACCATGCTGTTTTAATTGTTACTGCTTTGTAGTAGAGTTTGAGGTTGGGGAGGGTTATGCCTCCCATCATCTTTTTCCCAAGAATTGTTTTAGCTATCCGTGGGCGTTTGTTGTTCCATATGAATTTTAGGATTGCTTGATCCATTTCTTTGAAGAATGTCATGGGTATACTTATAGGGATCGCGTTGAATCTGTATAATGCTTTGGGGAGTATTGTCATTTTGACAATATTGATTCTCCCTATCCATGAGCAAGGTATATGTTTCCATTTCTCATGTCTTCTTTTATTTCATGGAGTAGCATTTTATAGTTTTCTTTGTAGAGGTCTTTTACATCCTTGGTTAAGCTGATTCCGAGGTACTTGATTTTCTGGGGCACGATTGTGAATGGGATTGCTTTTTTCGTGTCCCTTTCCTCTGCCTCATGAGAAAACAAAGATTTTTAAAGCATGTAAACAATGCTCTGCCTTTTATGTAAAAGGGAAGAAAAACATCTATAGTCATTTAGATTAAATCATACAGATTCATATATTCATAGACATGAATTAAGAAAACCTCAAATGAAATCAGTTAAAATGTGGTTACTTCGTGGGTGTGAGCTTGCAATGATGCGATTTCTGGCAGAACTTTCCCTAGACTTAATTACTAAAATACTAAAATACAGAAATCCAAAATCACATGGCCGCTATCGTGGCTGTGCGGCCTCATATCTCTTCATTCTCAGCAATGGAAAACAAATTGTCGAATGCTTCCTTTTCAGCAGTTCTGATTTTGGAGGGGGGAACTCCAAACAATAATAGTGAGGGTTTTTTGTGGAAATATTGAATGTAATCAAAGTAAAGAAAAAGTAAAGTGAAAATTATCAGCTACACAGGTGAGGGATAGGGGTGGGAGGGGAGCTATACTGGGGTTCCTGGTGGTAGAATATGTGCACTGATGAAGGGATGGGTGTTCGACCATTGTATTAACTGAGACTTAAGCCTGAATGCTTTGTAACTTTCCACATGGTGATTTATTTATTTATTTATTTATTTATTTATTTTTAACAGAGCTTTTATTTTATTTCTGAGGAGGGGGTGGGAGGATGCTGGTGTCGGTTAGGGGTGCCTGCAGAAAGCGGAAAGCCAGCGCGGCTCCAGGCCCCCGGCACGACCCATGCCGCATGGGGGCCGCCATCTTCCCCCCCCCCCGGAGCATCCACATGGTGATTTAATAAAAAATTTAAAAAAATTTTTTTAATATGGTTACTTCGTGGTTGAAGAGACAGTACAGTGGGTAAGGTGCTTACCTTGCATGCGACAGACCCAGGTTTGATCCGAAGCACCTGATATGGTCCCCTGAGCCCCAGCACAAGTGATCCCTGAGTGTAGAACTAGGAATAAGCCCTAAGTACTCATATCTCTTCATTCTCAGCAATGGAAAACAAATCTCAGAGTCCCATTGGGGTGGGGAGAAGGAGAAGGGTCCACTCTTCCCCTGTCCCCCGAGACTTGGGATTTGCCACCACCGCCACTCGTGCCTGGAGCTTGTTACTGACTTCTAGAAAATGGTGGCCACCGGGATTCCAAGAGGGCAGGTGGAGGGACAACACCAGCCCATCTGGAGTAGCCCAGCGAAAACAACCCATTGCAAAGTCCAGGACCATCTTTGGAGCAAGTTGCTCGGGTCAGAGATTTGTTTGTGTGTCTCTTAAATTTTCTTATTAATGGTGGTTACCTCATTGTCCCTTTAAATTTTCTTTATTCTTAAGACTCAGATCACCTATAGAATGCGATTAAAGTTTCCTCAGGGAAAGAGAAAGAGAGAGCAGAAAAGTACCTGCCAAAAAGGCAGGCTTGGGGGTGAGGGTGCATGTGGCGATGAGAGGGAACCTTGGGACACTGGTGGTGGGAAATGTACACTGGCGGAGGGACGGGTGTCAGAACACTGTATGACTGGAACCTAATCATGAACAGCTTTGTAAGGGTCTATCTCACAGTGATTCGAGTAAAAACGTTTTTCCTCTGGGGGTTATGTGTTAAACAAGCAAATTATGTGGCATTCTTTAGTTAACCAGGATTGGGTAAATGACCAACACCATAACTGCTGCCTTTGATTCCTTTTTTTAATGTTTTTCTGTGACCAAATTCTAATTTGGTCATACATATCTGCAATAATTTTCCTTTGGCAAATTGTGTCTTTCCGAAACCTATCACTGAAAAACCTATAGATAATATCACACCCCACCTATTTTAATCTGCATATTTTGGTCACCAGCAGATGGTGATCAAAATGGTAATACCGAGATGCTCCAGACTGACTAGTGTCAGTCTGTACTGTCTCCACAATGGTTGTGTGTTATGTACAGGATCCTTCAGATCACAAAAAAGATTTCACCAGCGAGATGATGACCTTTATCTCACCTACACCACTGACTCATTTCAAAGCCAACAGAAACAATGAGACACTGTGTTCATTGCCTGCTCTGTCCCAAAGCACAATGTTCCACTGCTTTTTTTTTTCTCTTCTTCTTTTTAGGTCACACCCAGCAATGCACATGGGTCACTCCTGGCTCTGCACTCAGGAATTACTCCTGGCGACGCTCAGGGAACCAGATGAGATGGTGGGAATCAAACCCAGGTCGGCCTCATGCAAGGCAAACGCCCTACCTGCTGTGCGATTGCTCCAGCCCCATTCACTGCATTTTTTGACATTAAAAAGTTTCCATCAAGTTCTTTAAATTAAAAAATCCATTAAAATTGCTTTTCTAATCATACTTATCCTTCATGTATTATCCTTTGTTTTAGGGCCATCCTCATCAGTGCTCAGAGCTTACTCCTGGCTTTTTGCTCAGGTATCACTACTGGTCATATCAGGAATGGAGGTTGCAGGGGATCACTACACGTGTGGTGGAGGGGATCAAATCCAGGTTGACCACATGCAAAACCAGCACTTTTCTCACTGTGCTATCTTCCCCCATATTATCTGTTTTTTAGACCATTTTGTTTGTATTTGTTTGGGGTCTACAGCTACCAGTGGTTAGTACTCATGGTTCAGAACTCAGGAATCACTCCTTGTGGTGTTCAGGGGACCATAAAAGATGCTGGGTATGTAACCTAGGTCAACCACATGCAAGACAAGAGCTCTACCAGCTGTACTATTGTTCCATTCCCTAGACAAGTAATTTTATTAAGATAGAAGAGGCCTAATCAAATGTTATTTTTGCTTCTCATCCACCCACCAACCTACATGGTTAGATCAGAGAGGGCTGCTCAGTGAGCTTGTGCAGATTAGAAAGAAGATCTCAAGGGGAGAAAATCTCTGAATAGCACAGTCTTTTCCAGGTTTGCTCGGGATCTCAGAGAGCCTATATACAGCTTTTAGAACCTCGGAGTGTCTGGGGTCAATGGATTGCAGAGCTGAGTAGGGCACGGCAGGGGTAGGGGTGAGGCTGAGGACTCGGGTATCTGTGGTCTCATCACATTCCATTTCCTATGAAGATACAGGAATGTATTGCTGCTCTGGAAGTGGAATAGAACAGTGGCTTTTCACCACTTTATGTGACAGATATCTACAGCAAGATATGCATGTTACATCATCCAACTCCCAGTATACATGTGAATATGAACACACACACACACATACAAAACATTTCCCCAAACATGGACAGGAGGCAGTCCAACACTGTGTACCTTGTGCCCCATTCCCAGGCCCTGACATCAACCCAGAATCTCCATGTGGCCCCTGGGATCCCTGAGAACCCCTTGGAAGTGCTCCACCCACCCCCAATAACATTACTTGCAAGAGCATTGCATGCTGATAGCTTCTATTTTGTTTCATTTAAATACAAAAAGAAAGAAACTCATTCCCTGCCCACTGAGGTTAGGCTTCAGAAACCTAGGAGAAAAGCTGGCCTATTTCTATACCCTTCTCTTTGGCAAGTCTCCCTACTACCATCTACTGTGTCCTCTGGGTACTGCAATTACCATTTTCCTCTCTCAAGAGAATTTTTTAATTATGGATGAGATTTAGTTGGAAATACCACACACTGATATGTGCTTCCCCTCCAAACCTCCAATTAGAATGATACTGAGAGAGTTTAAGGAGAATTTTAGATAACTAGCTAGCACACAACCCCACAAATCTGAACCCTTAAACTACAGAGATATTCCAAGTAACAAATATCCACCTGCTTGGGCCCTTAGGACCAAAATGAAGCAGTGATTTCCAAGATCAACAAATTCACTCTCAGGACTTATTGACTATCACTTCATGAAAAGTAGCTGTATTTTATAAAACACAGTGTAATTGGGGAATCTTTTTTTCTTTTTGTAGTTCCTGTCAAAGCTATTTCTATGATTTGTTGTGTTAAAGACACTCGTAAGGATTCCAAAACCTCTTCAAGAAGGTATATAATCAAGTATTACAATATAAAGCTAATATCAAAAGCTCTCAATTTCCGTTTTGTCACCAAATTTAATTTTTGTATTCAAAAGAGGTTTAAAAAATCCCCCCCAAATTACTGAAAGTATTATTGCTCTGAATTCACCTCCGACCAACATGTGCTTTTGATACAAATACTTTTGGAACTAACTATCTTTGTAGTTTTTCCACGGTCTGCTGGGACAGAAGGCTCAGCTTATGATCTGTAAGTAAGATCACATGCTCATTCACAAAGCCAGGAAATGAACCAATCTTACAACTCAACTTGGCAACTGATACAGAACAGGAATTTTATTTCCTCCTCCCAGAAAATTTTATCTTTAAAATAATTATAGAACAAAGAAAATAACATTTTCATTAATAATTTTCATATGATAATTTTTGAAATGACCCTAAGGGTCATTTAGAGTGTCAGAGATCCATATGGTTAGTGCATCCATCCTTAGTAGCAAGCAGATAAATACCAAGTGTGTATAATCACTGTGATTATAATTCAAAATTTGGTCATTTTATGACATGCCTTTAATTTGAAACTGAAGCATACATCCGTCAAAGTCAGAAGTGCTTTTGCTCTTCTGACTGATTTGACATGAACAATTTTCTCACAACTTAGGTAAGGGCAATAATACCGATAAACATAATATAATCGTGTTCTCTTGTAATACTTTTTGCTCACAAAATTTTAAAATGGTCACACTTAAGTCAGTTCTGCTTTAGATTCTCAGTGTTATATCCGAGTCCTTGTTAATTAGGAGAAGCCAGAGTTCCTTATATCGTTAGTTTTCGATACTGCTTTGAGAAGAGTTAATGTTTCCCTTCCTTTTGCCAGTGAGTAATCAATAAATACTATTCCAACAGCAAAGCAAAGAAAGGGCTAAAGGGTTTAGCCACTAATAATTATTGAGGCGCCATCTATGCATCATGGCCTAGAAGACAGGCAGCAAGGAGCAAGTTGCTGGACTCCTTCTCACAAACCTCTTGAGAGCCATTTCTGTCATCACCTGGAGGCCGGGAGACATTGCGCATACCCAAGACGAGCCTAGGGGAAGCAAGGCACTGTCTCACTGAGCGACCTCAAGCTTTTGTTCATCAAAATACACTTAGAACTTTTTATTTCACCCTAGTCTTGTGCTGTGCCAATATCTTTTAAGTTGATTTCTAGAACAATTTTCGTGGTGAAATGCCAAGGAACTTTCAGCATTGGCGTCTTTGCCTCACAGGTGCCTTTCTGTGAATTGCTGCCTAAACATTCCGCTCAATTATATACAACTGGTATTTACCTGCTTGCTACTAAGGATGGACACACTTGCCATGTGGCTCTCTGACACCCTAAGTGACCAGGTGCATTACTCACCCGCAACTCCTTGATAAGTGCCTGCTTTGATGCTTTCATTCAGGACCCACCAGCAACTCAGGTCACAGCGGCCTATCAATGTGGACAGGTCAGACAGCAGGTTCACCAGGGTCTCCTGCCACCCGCCCCAGTTCCCATTTCTGTGCAGAGAGGGCAGAAATGGGCAGAATTTGTTCTAAAGTCTGATCTGTTGAGAGAAAAAGAGGACCACAAATTAAAGCTCATTTCCAATATTCACAGTTAACTAAGCAAAGCTTTTTTATTTTAATTTTTATGTTTTTAATAAATCATTTATTTTTAATTAGTGAATCAGCATGAGGGTACAGTTACAGATTTATACATTTTACTAAGCAATGCTTTTTTAAAAAAATTTTTTTATTAGTGAATCACGGTGAGGTACAGTTACAGACTTACAAACTTTCATGCTTGACAATGGTCAAGTGCCCATCCATCTACCAGTGCCCATTTTCCACCACCAATGGTCCCAGCATCCCTCCCACCACCCCCACCCCGTCCTCCCCCCACCCTACCCTGCCTCTGTGGCAGGGCATTCCCTTTTGCTCTCTCTCTCTCTCTCTCTCTCTCTCTCTCTCTCTCTCTCTCTCTCTCTCTCTCTCTCTCTCTCTCTCTCTCTCTCTCTCTCTCTCTCTCTCTCTCTCCTTTGGGGTGCTGTGATTTGCAGTAGAGCTATTAAGTGGACATCATGTTCGGTCTATAGTCTACTTTCAGCCCGCATCTCCCATCCCGAACAGGGCCCTCCTAGCACCCTTTACTTGGTGGTACCTTCTCTGAGTTGCCTTTTTCCCCAGCACACGAGGCCGGCTTCTAATGCTTTTGACTGAAAAAGAAAACAATAAATTATTGTGCTACTCACAAAATAGTTGCAGGCTTTATTTAAAAATTGAACTATGGGGGCCGGAGCGATAGCACAGCGGGTAGGGTGTTTGCCTTGCACGCGGCCGACCCGGGTTCAATCCCCGGCATCCCATATGGTCCCCCAAGCACCGCCAGGAGTAATTCCTGAGTGCAAAGCCAGGAGTAACCCCTGAGCATTGCTGGGTGTGACCCAAAAAGCAAAAAAAAAAAAATTGAACTATGGATGATATCATTTATTTATATGTTGAAGCTCATGTCAAATAGACAAAAGCGAATAAAGCCCTTGTCCCGCTTTACCTGTCTCTTTTTCCTTCCTTACTCTGGGGAAATAGGTGGTTTCCTGGCCCAGGGGGAGTCGGAATCTGATTAGGCAGAAAACACCTTAACAGAGAAAAACAGGACGATGCCAAGCGCCACAGACTACAAAGCGGCTGTGGGGGCAATCCACCAACACACGCTAGTGATGAGCAGACAGAAGGGAAAGATGAACCTGAACCGCCATATAATCACGCCACAGACAGAGGAGAGACATCGTGCTGTCCGCTTGCTGTAACGGCCCTAAATCCGTAACGCCCAGGCGTCTCCACCAAGTGGCCCCTGGGAAAATACCCCGGGCTGGGGAGCAGGTGCCCCCAGCGCCAGGAACCTCAGCGGACTGCTCAGGCACTGTCTGCCCCCCGCAGGGACCCAGCTTCTGGGGCCGTCATCTGCAAGCTTCCTGGACAGACACTGGACTTGCGAGGTGGGTTAGGAGAGCGGACCGAGTCCTGCTCTCCCCAAGAGCAGAGCTGCATCTGAGGCCCGCGCGCCCAGCCCACCCGAGGAGCCACCGCCCGTGCTTAATGCAAAACCGTCCAGGCCACACGAGCGCGCGAGGAAGCACGCCTGCACCCGCACCCACGGAGTCAAGGCCCAGGTGGGCCAGCCCCGGTTTCCCCTAGGCTGGAGACCACAAAGACCACTCTGCATTCCCACATCGCCAGGCATCAGAGACGCACCTCGACCCCCAACCCAAGGCGAGCAGTGAGCTCTGGGGTCCCAGATGGCACTTCCAGAAGAATGGGGCGCCCACTGATTCCCTGGAGCAGAGCTGTCGCAGGCCGGGTAGTCCTGCCTTACCCCTCGAACTATCCTAGCCCACCCGGCCCCAAATCGCGCCTCCTCTGCTCGGAGGAGGAGCAGCAGCCGCTCTACCCGGGGCCCCCCGCGGTTCGGCCGCGCGCTGACTGTGGGTGCCTGCGTCCCAGTCTCCGCGCGGCTACCAGGGGCTCGCCCCGCTCCCCGCCACCCCCCCCCCCGGCCCCGCCGCCCGTGGCTAGCGGGCTGGAGTGGACTCGGAGACTAGGCCGGCTGGTGCAGACCCTGTGGAGACGCGAGGGGCCGCGCCCACCCGCTGCCGCGCTACCCCAGGGGCCCCTCGCTGCGCCGCGCGACCTCCACCGCGCCCTAGTCCGGAGCGTCCGCCTCTCGGACCTTTGTCTTCACTGCTCGAGCAGAACACTCAGTCCACCCCCTCCCCGGCGGCCCAGAGAGAGACCCACAGCAGGAAGAGCCTCTCACCCCATACTGCCCAACAACCCCCCGGACCAGGACGCTCGGCTCCTTCCGGCTCGGACCCGGGCCAGCCGGGCTGGGGGCGAGTTGTGTAGGCGCGGCGGGACCCGGGGGACCGGGGGAGCAGGGAGCATAGGGCAATCGGGGATTCTCGGGCCGGCAAATGGGGTCCGGGGAAGCAGAGGCGCCGCGAGTCCGTGCGCCCCGCCCGCAGCGCCCTGGCCGGGCGGCGCGGGGCCTCCCCCTCCGGCACCTTCTGATCGCCGCGGGCAGGAGGCGGGGAGTCGGCGCCGCTTAAAAGGCGCGGTCCGGCCGCCAGGTGAAGCCACCGGCGCCCGCGTCCCTCCGCGCTGCAGCCCGCGGCGCCCGGCCCCAAAGAACCCCGCCGACAGGTGAGACCCGGAGCGCCCCGCGCGGCTCCTCGGGACCCCGGGGGTCGCCGGGCTGAGGGGCCGCGGGAAGGGCGGGGAGGGCTAGGCTCCGACGCGGGGTCCGGACCGCGGGCCCCGGGGTGCGCCGCCACGGGGGCTTGGGGGACGCGCACCTGCCGCGCGCGGGCCGGGACCCGGCGAGGGGGAAGCGGGGCTTGGGGCGGGGGTAGCCGTCCGCCCGCCTCGGCTTGGCGGGAGAAGCGCGGGGACGCGGGTCGGGCGCACAGCGGGCGCGAGCTCCCTGCGGGGCTGCCCAGCGCACGGCCCCGGGCGACCCCCGGCTGGGGACTGCCGGGACCCTCACGCGGAGCAACGTGCTCGCTGCAGATTGCGTCAGCCCGGGACGCTCCCGCACCGGGCGGAAGTGGCCGCCGTCGGGCCGCGTCCCTGTCCCTGCGGGCACACCGGCGGCGCCCGTCCCGCGGTCCTCCAGCACCCCTGGCGCCCGTCCCGCGGCCCTCCAGCAGCCCTGTCCCGCGCTGGCAGCACCGCGCGCACCACACCTGCGTGGTGTTACAGTCACACGCACTGGTGGCAGTAGGTTACAGCCAAAAGCGACCCTCGGAAGCCTAAGTATCGAAGATTTAAGGATTTAAAAAAAAAAAAAAATCCGAAATAACCTTTGCCTTTTTGGAAGTTGTTCATTCGCCCAGCAACTTCCCTGAAGGGCAGAACCCGCTCAGCTGGCCCCTAGCAAGGCTACCGGGCCGTGTCTGGGTGCGTCGCGGGGTCACAGGTCCCAGTGTTCGCGGCTTCCTGTCTGACTGGCCCGGGCCATTAGATTTAGCCACGGCTCCATCCAGGTGTCAAATTTAATCTGTTCATCTTTCTGGGAGGGTTTTTGACATGGGGTGTTGCCGCTCAGCCACGATCTTTGAAAAGAAAGTCAGTATGGGTTTTTCTGAAACTTCTGCAGTGGCTGTGAGCTGGGTCGCTGAGCCCCGTATGGGCAAGGACAGAGAAAGAAGGCCCAACGCGGGCTAGTGCCAACTGTAGCGATACAAATCACAGACCCTCACCTAAGTGAGGTGCCCATGTTTCACTAAGTTCCAGCAGAGAGCGCGAATGTCTCCTTTCAGGACACTGTTAGGTAAAATTGTGAATGTCTGGGCCGGGGTAGTAAGGATTAAGGGGCTTGCCTGGTGCAGTGGACCCACATCAAACCCATATGAGCTCTGAGCACCCCCAGTAGTGATCACTGAGCACAGAATCAGCAGTGGGCCCTGAGCACTAGTGGGTGTGGTCCAAACGCCCACCCCACAGTGACTTTTAGCTCTATTGGGTACAGGACTGGACTAAAGTTGGGGGGAGCTTGAGCCGAGCAGCCTCGGGTACCCCCAGAACCTCCTGCAGGCCCCTAGTGAAGGGATTCAGACTGACTCCCAGCTCTGGCACTGCCTTTGCAAATGTTCCTGATTGTCAGGTTGCAGGGCTCTGGGTTTCTCTGGTGTCCACCAGCCTTTGGGTCTCCTCTGAGACTTTGCTGCCACGATGGCTTCATGGTTAAGTGAGACATCCATCCCAAACCCAATAAGGAAGCCTCAGGAGACAGGACATGACTTGCTCCAGAGGAGAGCGTTCTGCTTCTCAGAGGAAGACTTCCCTACCAACTTAGAAGGTGTGGAAAATAGATTACTCATCATGATTGTGGAAAGGTGGAATCCTGTTTAAATGGGCTGATTGAGACAGACAGGGTGTAACTCTGCATAAATGGAGACCGTTTGTAACCCAGATTCAGGCAGGCGACTGGCTCCAGGAAGAGAACTACAGCCCTGTCCAGTAGGCACCACAGAAACCCTAAGACCTCCACTGTGCACTGCAGCACAGAGCCCTCACCAGGGCCACGCCCCAGGCACCACAGCTGTCCATTATGTCTCATAATGTCTGGAGGATCACTTCTGAATGAAACACAGCCTGCGACCAAAGCACCTGGCCAGGACAGTGCTGAGAACAGCTGTCTCTCAGTGCCACCATGCACCAGCAGGATGGTGATGACACCCCATGGTGCTGTGTGGCATGTCTCTGGGACAGACAGTGTGCAAGTGTCCCCATGCAGAGTGGTCTTCCTCACAGACAGCCTGTTTCTAACCTGCTTTGTGACATGGCAGGAATTCAGCTCCTTTCTGGAGTTTTCAATGGGAAGCTGGGGACAGGCTCCAACATAAGGATCACCGTTGATCCTGCTGATCTGAACTCTCCATCCAAGTCTCTGCACATTCAGTGAAATATTGGAAGGAAGTGACTCAGGGAAATTTAGCCTGCCTGAGCTTGCACAGAATTTGCCCCAGCAGGTGTCAGCCCCAGTGGTATGGGCAAGACCCAGTGCAAACAGGCAGAAGTAGTGTTGCATTGCCACTAGGATGCTGAGAATCTCAGGCAGGGTGGGAAACCCCAGGAGTGTCTTTAAAGAGTCCAGTCAGCATGCTGGCCCTCCCCTGCCCTCCCCTGCTTTCACTACTTCTTGAAAATTGGCCAGATTATTCGGTTGAATAAACTTCTCTTTATATACGAGCACACAGAAACATGTTCAGGATGGTTTGGGGATCATAAATTTAATCCTATGGCAAACTAAGTTGGTCTTGTTTTTTTCTTTTTTCGACGAGGGGAGGTTGGGGGGAGAGGTTGTGTAAAAATTGCTATTTGCTTTAGAAAAAAATTAAGAATATGTGCCCAAGACCCAGTGCATCATTTGTGAAATATAAAATATCATAATATGAGACTGACAGCCGCGGCCAATACAAACAAGGGACAGGAAGATTACTCCATGGTTGGAAGCCTGCCTCATGAGCTAGAGGAGAAGGCAGCTGGGATAGAGAAGAGATTACTGTCAGTGATGATTCGAGGGATTGCTCCGGATGAGAGATGTGTGCTGAAAGTAGATAAAGGACCAAACGTGATGGCCTCTCAGTATCTGTATTGCAAACCATAATACCCATAAGTAAAGAGAGAGTATGGGGGAAATTGTCCGCCACAGAGGCAGGTGGAAGGGTGGGAGGGAGGTGGTGGTGAAGGTTCTTAGGGAAATTGGTGATGGAAAATGTGCACTGATGGAGGGATAGGTGTTGATCATTGTATGACTGAATCTCAAACATCAAAGTTTTGTAACGTAGCTCATAGTGATTTAAAAAAAAAAAGACCCAGTGCACTCTCCTGAATTCGTTCCTGACTCCTGTGCTTCTGTCTTCCCCAGTGCCAGCCTCCCAGAAAAGAAGATGGATTGGAGCACGCTCCACACCATCCTGGGTGGTGTCAACAAGTACTCCACCAGTATCGGGAAGATCTGGCTCACTGTCCTCTTCATTTTCCGCATCATGATCCTGGTGGTGGCTGCCAAGGAGGTATGGGGAGACGAGCAGGCAGATTTCACCTGCAATACTCTGCAGCCTGGCTGCAAAAATGTGTGCTATGACCACTACTTCCCCATCTCACACATCCGGCTTTGGGCACTGCAGCTCATCTTTGTGTCCACACCAGCTCTCTTGGTGGCCATGCATGTGGCCTACCGGAGACATGAGAAAAAGCGGAAGTTCATCAAGGGAGAGATAAAGAGTGAATTCAAAGACCTCGAAGAGATCAAAAACCAGAAGGTCCGCATCCAGGGCTCACTGTGGTGGACCTACACCAGCAGCATCTTCTTCCGGATCATCTTTGAAGCAGTCTTCATGTATGTCTTCTATATCATGTACGATGGCTTCTACATGAAGCGTTTGGTGAAATGTACCAACTGGCCTTGTCCCAATACCGTGGACTGCTTTGTATCCAGGCCCACCGAAAAGACCGTCTTCACCTTTTTCATGATTGCCGTGTCCGGGATCTGCATCATGCTCAATGTCACTGAATTGTGCTATTTGCTCATTAGGTATTGTTCTGGAAAGTCAAAAAAACCGGTTTAATGCCATACCTAGCTATTAGGTAAATGATAGCATGAAAGGAATAGGCAATTTGTGCTTAGCTGTCAAGGTCAAGATTATCTTAAACACAGCCATTCAAAAGTCTTTAGCTCTCCGTGAAACTTCAAATGCTGCCAGTGAAATGCTACTCACCTAAAGCTTCAAAGCCAAACGTTGACTCTTTTTTATTAATGGAATTAAAACGTTCAAAGGAAACCCTGAACTTCCCAGGTTTCTAGTACAAGATTCTTTGACATCTTAGACAAAGGCTCTCTCTCCCTCCATCCCTCTCTCCCTCTCTCTCTCCCTTCCTCCCTCCCTCTCTCTCTCTCTCTCTCTCTCTCTCTCTCTCTCTCTCCCTGTCCCCCCCTCTCTCTCTGCCCCTTCTTTTTTATTTTAAGGAAAGAAGAGAAAAACCAGATCTAAAGAAGAAATTGACCGAGTCTTGGCCTCTCATTTTAGTGTTCCTTTTGCTAAATTTTCCTGAATCAAAATTAAACAGAGAATCTTGTTTTATTCCCCCCACCCCCACCTTGGGAAGTGTTGGTTTCTGACAGTGGGTAAGGGTAACTAATTGCTTCAAACCTTGTTACGTGGTTTTAAGTGAAAACTTTAACATATGTTCTTTTGATTTACAGATGGGAACTATTTTTTGTACCTTCTATTTTAGAGGTTCAGATTGTGTGTAGTAACCAACTTTTTGTACTTCCTATTTCAGAGGTTCAGAAGTGATGTGTAATTAGATGGTATCATTGATTTTTAAATATAGCCTTTTGATAATGAATTATTTGTGGGGCACTGGCCCTTGCATTAATTGTGGTATGCAGTCCATGAGAACATTCCAGCATCTATCAAGTGAAACAAATTAAAAAAAAATCTTAGCAAGAAATTCTCAGCAATTACTTAGAACTTAGTGGCCTCACCCCAAATTTTATGTACAATTTTGTTCAAGGAACACCAGGGGCTGGAGAAATAATACAGCACTTGCCTCGAAAGTGGCTGATCCAGATTCTATCCCCAGTATCCCCTGTGGTTCCCCCAAGCACTACCAGGAGTAGTTTCTGAGCGCAGAGCCAGGAATAACCACTGAGTCTCACTGGGTATGGCCCAAAATGTTTTTTAAAAAGGAAAAAGAAATCCAAACTGGCTGCACTACCAACTCCTCCCAATTACTGGCTGCTTCAGCCCCTCTTTACCTGCAACTTTAATCTTTTTCATTAGTTTGGTAAACTGAATGGAATCTCATTAGAGAAGTTGCTTGGAGATACCTTATTGCCACAGTATAGTTTAATGGTACCAGATAAAATTGGGGGTGGGTGCAAGGAGTTACTATTTTTAAAGGATACATGGTACTCTAAATTCTGATGACTGAAAATGAATTTCATCTGTCACAAAAGTTTGCTTGCTTCCCTCTTGTGCATTCACTGTTTTTTAAGTGAAGATAGAATTAATAGATATTTTTTAAATAGAAACCAAGGTTTTGGTGAAATATTTAGTATTCTGTAGGAAAAATGGAATATATTGGCATTATGCTTGACATACTTTTTAAATAATGGTACTTAATAGACTTGAATAAGGATGAACATTTTCTATTGCCAAGAATAGCATTGTAAAAAATATTTTGTAATAATAAATAGCTTTAATTACATGCTTTTTACTAAAATAATTTTGTAATAGCTCAAGTGTCACTTAAAATATATTAATTCATTACCTTTTAAATCTATCTGAATATCTGTTTGTAATAGAACAGAGGTTTTCAATTTCATCTATAACCACCTTGAAATAATATGTTAATATTTCATTTTTCAGCACATCCAGCAGGTAAGATGCCAGGGTGTCTGACTACCACAGGGATTCTCTCTCTTAACACCAGTCAGACCTCTGTATTCAGAAATGGGAACAAGAGGGAAGAAGGAAGTTTGTTTCTACCCAAAGTAGGCTGACCTGTGATGGTCTTCGCAAACACTATCATAAGGTCTGTGTGACATGATGAGCCTGCTCAGATCAGGACTGGGCCTCCTCCATCCAGATCCCCCTTTTTCCAGTAGCTTGGCAATCACACCCACAAACTGTCCCCCAGTGCCGTGTAATCCCATCAACAGCCAAGATCCAGAGACTATAAAACAACGCTCCCGGATGCGTGCAGATGCATTCACGGCCGCGCAACCTCTTATAGCCTAGTTCTCCCTCTGAGAGACCCTGGCAAGGTACCGAGAGCATCCTGCCTACACGGTAGAGCTTGGCAAGCTCTTCGTGGGGTATTTGATATGCTAAATACAGTAACAATGTATTTTTGTTACATTCCCCTGACCCTGAAAGAGCCTCCAATGCAGCACTGCTGGGAAGAATGAGTAAAGAGAGGCTGCTAAAATCTCAGGGCTAGGACAAATGGAGAAGTTACTGATGCCTGCTAGAGAAAATCGATGATCAATGGGATGACAGTGATACAGTGAACATGGATCAGGCTTATAATTTGCTGAATGCAGAGTTGGGGAAAGGTGACAAGTTAACCCAACTTCTGGGAGAATCACTTAAAAGTGCTACTGGAGGGGGCTGGAGAGATAGCACAGCGGGTAGGGCATTTGCCTTGCACGCGGCTGACCCGGGTTCGAATCCCAACATCCCATATGGTCCCCTGAGCACCGCCAGGAGTAATTCCTGAGTGTAGAACCAGGAGTAACCCCTGTGCATTGCCGGGTGTGACCCAAAAAGCAAAAAAAAAAAGTGCTACTGGAGGGGCCGGAGTATAGCAGGGGGTGCTGTTGCCTTGCACAGGTCTGACCAGGGTCTATCCTGGGGACCCTGGGCCCCTTGAGTCCTGCCAGGAATGATCAGAGTACAGCACCAGGAATACCCCCCGAGCATCACATGCAACACCCTCTGCCCCAGAAAAAAAGAAAAAAGTACTATTCATGGTGAGGGTTCAGGCATGAGGACAGTCCTATCAGGACTTTCCTGTGGGATTTTCCTTCTGTACATTATGTGGTGAGGGGTGATGCCTGTGGTGGCGGGAGCCCCTGACCCCCACTCAGTCACCAGGAGGCAAGTAGCAGCTCTGGCCTCCGGGGATACATGCTGAGTCTCCCGTCTGAGCCTCAAAGCACCTTGGAGATCCACGTTTGTATTTTTAAGTAGTGGCAACTCTGGACTGTGCATGAGTGTACCAGGGCCCCGTCTGGCAGTGCTGACTTACACATTCCAGGTTCCTGGCCCCCTCCTTCAGTACTGGCCTTCCGGTTCTTGTGTTGGGGCTGACGCCAGGGCCTCGCACACTAGGCATGTGCCCACTCCTTGAGCCTCATCCCAACCCCCGAGAACCAGTGTGCTTTTGACACGGATTTAAAAGGTTGACAAAACCCAAAACTAATCTGAGCCAATTCTCTATCCAGTTGATGGAAAGGGGATAAGAGTCCCTGGCTGCCTTCCAAAGCACACTGCACATGACCTGATAAAATAGCATACCAGGTTTTAATAGATACATTCATTCTTACAAGCCATGAAGATTATTACTCTCCAGGTATTAAAATATTAGGTCAAAATAATAATAGACTACTCCCAACCTCTTTGAAGAGCTAATGGAGAGGTCTGATTGCACACCTGAAAATGAGAGCTTAAATTCTGCAAATATTCATTCTGACTAAGATCTGAATTTTGAATGTGTGTGAGAGAAGAAGCTGTTTGCTTTTTAAATATCCTGCCTGGGGCTAGAGAGAGGCTCAGAGGTCTGGGACCATGCTTAGAATGTGAAGAGCCAGGTTCAAGTCCTGGCACACCTGTTCTCCAAGCCACTTCTGGGGTTCCCTGGAGCCCCTGCACTGCTTGAGAAGCCCACCGCTGAGGTAAGATTTCTGGCAAGTGATTTGATCAGACTGGTGCCATCAAGCTATGGCCCTCACAAGCCCTGGAACCATGAGTTCATATGACTCAAACCATTCTCCAGTGAAAGGCCAGATGCAAGTGGTCAGGAGCATTCCACAGGGTGCCTGGGACCTCACTGCGCCATAACTGCTACCACCCCAAAAGACCCACCAGGAAGTATGACCAGAGGGCCTCCAGGGGGACAGGTACCCACCTCTCTGAAAGGTCTGGTTCCACATCTTCAAAAGGGCATACCACATACTCCAGAAATTTAGTGGCAGGCAAGAGGATTTATGCAGAAACTTTGTACAGAATCAAGTGGTCAGTAAAACCATATTGTCACCTAGTTTCCATTGGATAGATCCCACCCAGAGGAATGAAAAAAAATATTGATGCTAGAAGCTTTTAAAAATGCACATTAAAACAAAGTCTAATAAGTATGATGTATTGCACGTGTATGGTATAATACAATATACAATATATAAGAAATAAGTATAAATCTAGAAGGAAAGAGCAGCCATTTAAGATGGAGGAGAATGGCCAAGCATAAATGTCACAGAACAAGCACAGAGTGAGGACCACTACATTACTGTTATTCCAGAAAAAAATCAACAGGATAAAGGCAATTTGGGTTCCTCTCTTGTAGGGCTTTCTGAGACCCTCAATATCTACTCCCACAGATTCTGCTATGTCACCTCACTTAATTCCCAAGGCAGCACTAGGAAGTAGTCAGCCTGGAGACAGAAGTGGTTCCATTGACAGAGCAGAATGAGATAACACATTATATTCTACTTCTGACAGATAAGCATCCCATCGTGCTGAGGGATAGACATGAACTGAATGGAATTCTTCTGGCATTTCCCATTCCTGAAGCTAGTGACCATCCTTGTAGGAACACCACCTCTTCCCTTTAGGGGACTAACCCCAACTTGGTGGACATAGAGCTCAAATTATTCACTCACTCTACCAGTATTTACATATGCTGGAAGCTCTCAGGTTTAGGGACTGTGAAGAGAACCTACATACGCCCTCACATGAGTGCACACAGAGCAGACTGGAGGGGGAAAATATGAGGATGAATGAGGTGCCAGGTACCGAGCAGTCAGAGAGGACTCTGCCTAGAGAGCTGAAGGAAACTCTGAAGCAAGCAAAATGCATCTCTCAGGGAAGAACAGTCTCAGGAGAGAGAGGGAAGTGGGTTTGAAGGCTGGGCCAGAGGAACCGTGCTCAGGTATTCACTCTGCCCTCTGGTGAATCCAAAGATAAAATTATTTTCCACTTCCAGATATCAAAAGACATGAAGGACTCACGTTTAGCCTCTCCAGAGACACATCTTCTCACCGGTCATCCTTTCAACACCGACCACTGCTTAGCAACCTCTAGGTGCAGGTGGATTGAAACAGTCTCTGGTTATGCAGTAACAGTGACAAGGAAATGATGATTCAACAGAGCTGAATCCTCTGGCCTCTCAGAATGGTGGCATAGAAGGTTTCTACATATGCTTCCGAGCAGCACCATCTGCTGTCCTTACTTTTTATTAAAAGGCTGCCAGTGTGATTTATGTCATTGCCAAGTTAACATGTAAGCACAGTTGCATTTAAAATGAAATACAGAAGCATATAAAGTCAAAATGAAAAGCTTCACTTCACAGTCCTGTCTAGAATGACAGAATTTTATTAACACCTCAGTGTACACACATCTTTTCTGGGCTTTATTAGAAGTTGTTGTTATTATTATTATTATTATTATTATTAGTAGTAGTAGTAGTAGTAGTAGTAGTAGGGGAATGAGGCCCGTTATTATTACTATTGCTAAAATGGTTTGATGCTCTTCGTGTTCCTGGAGCGAACAGACACCATTGGGATACACTAGCATGCAACAGGGATAAATGAAGACAATACTGGTGCCCTCTCGAGCAAATCAATGAGCAACATGATGACAAGTGATACAGGTGATTAGTAATAGTAGTAGTAGTAGTAGTAGTAGTAGTAGTAGTAGTAGTAGTAGTAGTATAGCACTGTAACTTACAAAGTTTTTCATAATATAGTTGTAAGCATACAATGTTCCAACACCAATCCCACCACCAGTGTGACCTTCCCTCCACCAATGTCCCCAGGTTCCCTCCCATCCCCCAAGTCTGCCCCCTTAGCAGTTACATAACAAATGTACTTAGTATTGCTTGCTACAATAAAATGGTAAATTGGAACTATTATAAAATAGATCATTAAGAGTGAATTTGTAAAAAAAAAATACAAATGGCCGAAAGGCACTTAAAAAATGCTCTACATCACTAATCATCAGGGAGATGCAAATAAAAGCAATAATGAGATATCATATCATACCATAGAGACTGGCACACATCAAAAAGAACAAGAACGGGGGGTGGGGGGCATACTGGGGATTCTGGTGGTGGAATATGGGCACTGGTGAAGGGATGGTGTTTGAATATTGTATAACTGAGACATAAACCTGAAAACTGTGTATCTTTCCACATGGTGATATAATAAAAATTTAAAAAAAAAATAAATAAGAACAAGAACCAGTGCTGGCGCAGATGTGGGGAGAAAGGGACTCTCTTTCATTGTTGGTGGGAATGCTGACTGGTCCAGCCTTTTTGGAGAACAATATGGACATTCCTTAAAAAACTAGAAATTGACCTTCTATATGATTCAGCAATGCCAATTCTGGGAATATATCCCAAGGGTGCAAAAAGCACAGTAGAAACGACATCTGCACCTGTATATTCATTGCAGCACTGTTCACAATAGCCAGAATCTGGAAACAACCCAAATGCCTGAGAACAACGACTGGTTAAAGAAACTTTGGTACATCTACACAATGGAATACTATGCAGCTATCAAGAAAGATAAAGTCATGAAATTTGCTTATAAGTGGATGGTCATGGAGAGTATCATGCTAAATGAAATGAGTAAGAAAGAGAGGGGCAGACATAGAATGACTGCACTCGTTTGTGAAATATAAATATAATATGAGACTAACACCCAAGGACAATAGAGACAAGGGCCAGGAAGATTGCTTCCTGGTTGGAAGCCTGACTCATGAGCTGTGGGAGAAGGCAGATAGAGAAGACATCACTAAGTCAATGATGGTTGGAGGGATCAATCAGAATGGGAGATGTATGCTGAAAGAAGATAAGGGACCAAACATGATAGCCTATCAGTATCTATATTGAAAACCATAATGCCCAAAAGTAGAGAGAGAGTATGGGGAAAATTGTCTGCCATAGAGGCAGGGGTAGGGGTGGGGTGGGATGGAGGGGAAGATACTGGGGACATTGGTGATGGAAAATGTTCACTGGTGGAGAAATAAGTGTTTGATCATTGTATGACTGAAACTCAAACATGAAGCTTTGTGATTGTTGCTTACGGTGATTCAATTTTAAAAAAGTGAATTTGTGATGATTGATTGCTATACCTCACAATGGTGTTGCTAAGGCATTGTCTGGGAGTTTACTGAGCTGGTTGCTGCTGGTTGATCCTTCTATGTCATTGTTTTCACTCATTGAGCTTGCTGGGATTCTACACAACTTTCCCATCAAATTTGCCATGCTCCTACTGGGCTGTAAATACTGTGAAATCTGGAGAAGGTGTTACATAGCCATATTTGTGGTCACATGCTTCAGGAGCTATGGTGCTGTACCTGTTCATATGACAGAGGAAGTTGAGTGTGTGGGTGTGGCAGCTACTGGCTCTAGCCAGGAGGAAGGGGAATGGACCCCACCCCTTTGTCCAGAATTTTCAGCCAGATCAATTTACCTGGAACAGTTTGGCAATTTGGTGACTTTTTGAGCTCCTTATAGGGTTTTTTGGCTCCTTATAGGTTTTTTTAAAGAAGCAATTGCAGGATCAAAGAGATATTTCAGGAGTAAGGCACTTATTTGCATGCAGCCAACCTGGGATCCATCCCCAACAGCCCAGATGGCTTCCCCAAACCTCACAGGGGTGATCCTTAAGCTCAGAGCTCCAAGCACCCCCAAATATGTCCAAAAACAAACAAAAAGGAGCAGTTGCAAACTCTGCTACACATATATAAGTATGCATAACAATTTTTTGTTTCATTTCTTAATATTTAGTGGCATGAGAGAATAATAGCTCTTTATTTTATAGTATGCTCTGGAAGCCTTCCCAGATATTATACTGTTCCATAGATGAAATGAGCTGTAAATGAGTTAACACTATACTCTGTTCTGTATAACAGGTGTGTAATATTCTATAGACCAAGTGAGCTGTAAGTGATTTAACTATGTAGATCCACCATGTTCTTTTAAACAGGTGTATAATAGCCCATAGTCAAAATTCCTTAAGTTATTTAACTGTCTCCTGGTTATATTACTTAACTGTCTCATCAGTTATACTTTTTCCAGTTTTTACAAACTACTTACCTCCCTTCTCCCTCCTTCCCAAATCCCTTCAAATTAGGCTCTTCCTTTGTCACTCATGTCACATGAGTTTTTCTACCTAGCTTAAGTCCTTTACATTTTTCCTGTCAAGTTGTACTCTGATAATGTGGGCTCATTCCTCAACTCCATTCAGTTGATCCCTATGACCAGTTTATTAGCTACTTTTCCAACTTAATGACATCTGTGAGCTTATTGAGCTTGCATTCTCTGTAGTCACGTAAGCCAATAAAAATGTTAAATGTGGGGCTGGCAAAAGGAAAGAGAGAGAGAGAGAGAGAGAGAGAGAGAGAGAGAGAGAGAGAGAGAGGAAAAGTGCCTACCATAGAGGCAGGCAGTAGCGGGGTGGGGGGAGAAACTTGGGACATTAGTTGTGTACACTGGTGAAGGAACAGGTCAGTTGAAACTTAACATATATGAAACCCAATCATGAACAAACTTGTAACTGTGTATCTCAGTGTGATTCAATAAATAAATAAATATTGTGAGGCTAAAAATATAGTGCAGTTGTCAAGACATTTCCCTTGCATCAGTCATCCTTAATTTGATCTCTAGCACTACAGGGTCCTCAAGCACTGTCTGGAGTAACCCCAAGCACAGAGCTGGGTGTATTCCCAAAGCACTGCCTCTCTTAGAAAAGCACCTTCCTTTGCCTAAAAGAAAAAAAGGAAAAGTCAAGTAAGGAATTCACCAAATTTTTCCTTCCTGCTTAACATCACTTCATTTACCAACATGACTTGGTTTTGGGGTTTTAAGGCATGTACTTAGTTAGCTTCAGGCCACAAAGCTTTGTTTTGTTATCTGCTTCATTAAGGGTACTATGACAAACTTTGCCAAGTGTCTTTCAAAGATATCTAAATGTATTTACCATTTCATTAGTCATTTTGAAAATACATTTATTGCCTCTATTGCAAACTACAACACCCAAAAAAGAGAGAGAACAAAAGAGAATGCCCTGCTGCAGAAGGGGTGGGGAGGGGTGGGGGAGGGATATTGGGAACATTGGTGGAGGAGAATGGGCACTGGTGGAGGGATGGGTAAATGATCATTGTATGACTGAAATGCAAGCACGAAAGTTCATAAGTTTGTAATCACTGTACCTCACGGTGATTCACTAATAAAAAAATTTAAAAACACACACACAAATCATAGCCAACCCTAAAAAAAAAAAGAAAGAAGAAGGAGAAAAGGAAATAGATTTATTGAACCCCTGGAAAACAAAGAAATAGGTCGTGAAAGGTCACAATGCAGAGAAAATATGTTTATAGGGATTTTCCTTCAGAGCAGTATTTAGCGACAGATTGCATCTGACAGGGTCCAAAGCACTACACGGAGAGTACACGCCTGACAGCGGCTGGGGGTGCTCGGGAACAAAACGCTAAATCATGAGAGATGGCACATTTTTTGGCAGGAAAATACCTGATTCCACTGGTAAATTTTACCTTTTCTATTTATTTGAAGAGCTAAATAATTAATCGGGGACTCTTCCTCCCACTTGGTCAAGTAACTGGCTGAAGTTTCTCCAGGTCTCAGAGGAAGCAGGTGTGTGCAAAGCCTCTCTGCTGCCACCTGTTGGCCACGAGATTAAGTGCCGGAGGCTACATATTCCAGTCCCCTGCGGTTTTCCGTGGCAGCTTCTGATTGAAATTTCTGTATCACCGTGATTTATAAAACTGTTACTGGTAGGGTTTTATGGGCACAACACTCCAACACCACACCCTCCATCAGTGTCCATGCCCTCTCATTCCATACACTGCCAGTTTCTTCTCTGGGATCATCTGCACCATCTATCCCAAGGGCCCAAAAATTCTACTCAGAAAAGATATTTACACTCCGATGTTCATTGCAGCACTATTTACGTTAAACAAAATCTTGGAGCAACCCAAATGTCTAGGTAATGACTAGATAAAGAAACTATAATACATACTCAAAATGAAGCTATAATACACACTCATAAAGAAAAAATGAAATCATGCAATTTTCTACTAAGTGGATGGATCTGGAGAGTATGATACTGAATGAAGTCCACCAGGAGGAGAAAAACTGGTACAAGATAAACTATCTCATAACTGAGGTGTAAAAAAGCATAGAAAGGGAACAACTAATGCTCAAAGCAACAGAATCTGAAAACTGGTCCATCCACTTCTAACAAATCCTTCTGCCTAACCAGCCCCTCTTGTTACCCCCATAAGGAAAGTCCATGTTCCCGCTGCTCTGAAGTCTGTGTTTCCAACGTTGGTTGAGGTAGCTACCTATCGTCTAGTCAGGGTGATCAAAAAGAGATGAAATGATAGAATCTGCACTGATAGGGTTGGAGCTATAGCACAGCAGGGAGGGCATTTCCCTTGCACTCAGCTGACCCGGGTTTGATCCCCAGCATCCCATATGGTGCCCCTAGTACCTTAGCACTTAGCACTTTCATCCCCGTTGTTCATCAATTTGCTCAAACGGGCACCAGTAATGTGTCCATTGTGAGATTTGTTGTTACTGTTTTTGGCATATCAAATATGCCATCAAGTTTTCTGCTGTTCAGGCGGGATACTCTCAGTAGCTTGCTGGGCTCTCCAAGAGGGATGGAGGAATTGAACCCAGGTCAACTGCGTGCAAGGCAAATACCCTACCTGCTGTGCTATCGTTCCAGCCCCAAGTACCACCAGGAATAATTCCTGAGAGCAGAGCCAGGAGTACCTGAACATCACTGGGTACAATCTCCTCCCAATAATAATAATAATAATAATAATAATAATAATAATTCTCACAAAAGCATATTATATGTCCTCTTGTAAACACAGCAAGGCAGCACATAGCCCCATCCAGGGCAGCTTGTGCAAGACTCTGTCTCTGAGGCTGTGAGGCACAGCTTCCTGACTCACAGGAGAACCACCTCCGATCCTGACAGAGTCCCACTCTGAAGTGACAGGTGACTCCTACAACCAGTGACAAAGTTCTCTAATCTGCTGGTCCTGGTTCTTCACAAGTTTTGCTTTGTATTTTGACCATGCCTGGCAAAGGGGGGTGAACATACAATGAAGGGTGTGTGTGTGTGTGTGTGTGTGTGAGAGAGAGAGAGAGAGAGAGATGGAACACTGGGCATTGGACATTCAAGGCATGTGCTGCTCCTCTGAAAACACACCCTCAGATCCAGAACCCCATGGTTCTGCTTTATTTAGAGTTTTTTGAGGTGGGTTATTTGAGAATTCTGTCACTTAGATTTTATAATCTTGCCAAGACCATAAATGCCATAATCAAGCCTTATCAACACATATATTTGGGATTGAGTGAATTTGATGAACAGGGACTTCAGTTATTCTGGTGATATGGGAGAATGTTATAGTTACACATTCAAGTCACAGGCTCAACAACACTGAAAACATGATATCTAAGCTACAACCACCAAACTTTGTAAGGTGCCTGTCAAGGAGGCGTGCTAGGGGGTGGGGAGGGATTGAGTATAGCAACATTATTCACAATATCCAAAGGAAGACTCAAGCCCTGTTCATTAACAGATAAATGGATAAACAACATGTGGCATACAAAGACAATGTAATATATTTGCCTTAAATTTAAAAGGAAGAAAATTATATGAGAGACCTAGAATAGTCAAATACACCACAATAGGGGCCAGTATGTATTTCAGCAGTAGAGTAGTTATCTTAGATGCACGAGGCCCTGAGTTCAATCCCTAGCAGCACACACACACACACACACACACACACACACACATACACACACACAATCAAGATAAAAAAATAGAATGCTGGTCCTCAGGGTTTGAGGGAAGGGAGAATAGAAAATAATTGTTTGGGATTGGAAAATATCCTGGAATGATATGGTGGTTGTAAATAATATGAATTTATTTTAAAATGTATATTCAAAATTGTTAATATGGGTCCCAAGGTATAATACAGTGGGGTAAGGCATTTGCCTTGCATGTGGCCAACTCTAGTTTGATCACAACACCACATATGGTCCCCTGAGTCCTGCCAAGAGTGATCCCTGAGTGCAGGGTCAGGAGTAAGCCGTGAACAACACTGGGTGTAGCCTCCAAACAAAAAAAATAAGCTAACTAAAATTGCAAATATGAAAGTGTTTATATTCTGTACTACTTTGAAATGAGAATAAGAGGTCTTCCTCAACAGGAAACAATGGATGCCTTGCATCAAAGACACTGATTGGGATCATAAGGACGTTATAAAGTATTCCAAGTGAAGACACTCATCAAATACTTTGGACTATTTTATTAGGGCTATAATAGACAAAAGTAAATCCCTAACCCCACATATATTACCCATAACCTTTAAACAACAGGGCAGGTCTGAGTACTTAGCTGAGGCTTTCCCTGCTCCATGAAGAGCAATCACGTTTAGGTCTGGTCAAGTCTTTAGGGAGAAATAACCAGAAAACTATTCTGCCTCGAATTTCAGTGGTGTGCTAGAAGGAGCCTCTCCTAACCTCAAACCCATTCATGGATCTCTATAGCCTGTACCCTAGAGCACGGAGCTGTGTGAGTGCCCTCGGCAAACTCTTTAAAACACACATTTCCCTAAATCTCCATATTGTTGCTAAGCCCATGTCAACTAAATTCCCAAAGCTGGTGTAAATTGGCATATACAGTAATCTTACACAGTTTTTATTTCTATCCTTTCAGCATTTAGGCACAGAAGCGAGGCATTTTAGTCACAGCCACATGTACTATATCTAGAAACACATGAAGGATTAAGAGAACTTCCCTCCACTAATTAGTAAACAAATAGTAGGACAAATTTTAAGTCACAAAATAAAGACAACTTTTTCATGTGATTTTCATTCTCCAGGGTCTTTAATTAGGGACTGGTGAAATAGTATAAGGCATTTACCTTGAATGTGACAGACTTGGGTTCACTCTCTAGCACCCCATAAGCTCCCCTGAGCACTGCCAGGAGTGATCCCTGAGCACAGAGCCAGGAGTAAACCCTGAGAATTGCCAGTATGCATCTGAAACAAGAGAGGAATGGGTGTGTGTGTGTGTGTGTGTGTGTGTGTGTGTGTGTGTGTGTTGGAAGAGAGAGAGAGAGAGAATGACTTTGATTACCTATGGGTTCCTAAAACATATTCCTATAGCTATAAAGTAACCAAAAAATCCAACATCTTTTTTTAAAAAATAAAAAGCTGACATCTCTGGGTTTTGAGCTCCACTTATAAAGTTTAACAAGGTCAAAAAGAGTCAGGTATAGTCCAGTTAAAGAGCAAAACCGACTGGATAGAGTAAGGTTCCTGTGCTTCGTGAGGCTGACACCCAAGGACAGTAGATACAAGGGCCAGGAGGATTGCCCCATAGCTGGAAGACTGCTTCATGAGCGGAAGGCAGAAGGCAGATGGAATAGTGAAGGGATCACTAAGAAAATGATGGCTGGAGGAATCAGTCGGGATGGGTAATGTGAGCTGAAAGTAGATAATGGACCAAAAATGATGACCTCTCGGTGTCTGTGTTGCAAGCCATAATGCCCAAAAGTAGAGAGAGAGGATGGGGAATATTGTCTGCCATGGAGGCAGGGGGGGGTGGGAAAGAGGGCATATACCAAGGATATTGGTGGTGAGGAATGTGCACTGGTGGAGAAATGGGTGTTTGATCATTGTGTGATTGTAACCCAAACATGAAAGCTTATAACTATCTCATGGTGGTTCAATAAAATTTTTTTAAAAAGGTTTCTGTGCTTCACTTCTGGCTTCTGTCAGGTACTCTGCAATCAGAATTCAGAATTTCACGAAATATTCAGGCATTTGTTCATGCAGAGATCAGTGTAGCAAAGTCCTGAGGCTCATGAAAAAAATTTTGGCTGAGTCCAAAGATTAACAAATTAAAAGAAGATCAAACAATTCTAGATTTATTGACTCAATCCCAGCAGAACTCGAAAAGGAGTTGGAAAGACATGAAACTCAAGCCTGGAGCTGGGCAAATAGCACAGTAGGGAAAGCACTACCCTTGCAAGTGGCCAGCCCAGTTTTGGTCCCCAGCCTCCACTTCGTCTCCCAATCCCCACCAGGAGTGATCTCTAAGCAGAGAACCAGGAGTCATCCCTGAACATCACTGGGTGTGGTCCAAAAACAATCAGGCAAATAAGCTCTGTTTAAAAGGGGCTGGGCATGCTCAAGGCCTCTCTCCACAGTCTCAGACGAGCCTCACCCATGAGGGAACCTGCAGAAAAATCCAGGTATGTGGGACCCGTGACTGAAATCTCCAAGCTTGCTGGGAGTGGGACTGGGTCTCCTCCACCCAGCTCCCCACTTGTCCAGTAGCTTGGCAGTCACACCCACAAACTCGCACCAGTGCCATATAATCTCATAAACGTAACCAAGAAGAGAGCAACATAAGCCTTACCCATGAATGAATCTTCTCTGTAGTCATATTCTAAATTTCAGAATTCCTGGAGCAACTTCTTATACTCTGGTCCATGATGTACCAAAAGTAGCACACATTTGTTTGGGTTTAACATGCATGCCTGTAATCTCTTATACAAGGGCTTAAATGGCTCTAGAATGAAATATAACAATCTTCACTCACTCACTTTCATCTTATGGTGGTGGGAAGGTGCATGGTGGTGGGATTGGTGTTTGAATATTAAATGTAATGAATTATTGTGAACAACTTTAGATAAATAAAACAACATTTAAATAAATAAAATTAAAATAAAAGGGGCTGGGGAGTTAGTACAGCAGGTAAGCTGTTGCCCTGTGTGTACAGACTAGGAACCAGCCCCCAGTACAGCATTCGGCCCACTGGGAACTGTCAGGAGTGGTCCCTGGGCACAGAATTAGGAGTAATCCCTGAGAACTATTGCATATAGCCCAGACCCACTGCACCGCTACCAATGAAAAATAAAAACTCCATCCTGGGCTTCATGAACTGATGAAGAAAGTGTGACCTTGCTCCCAGCCGCACAGAAAAGTGAGCTAAAGCTAGAGCAGGTGCTCCGGGCTAAAGCACAGAAGTCACAGGACAGAGGCTGATGTGCCGGGGAAGAGGGCTGAAAGCGTCCACAGCAGGACCAGGGTGGACAGAGAGCTGGGAGGGGCTGGAAGGAGGTAGGTGAGGCTTAAGGGAACTGCTCTAGGCTCCAAACTTGACCTCTGACACAGCCATTTTGGTGTGGCCCTGGTGGCCCCCAGCACAGCTCGCCCTGAGCTAGACTGAGCACCACTGGAAGTTGCACACAGGTACTGAGTACTCCTGGGTGCCTCCACCCCACCTACAAAGAGGGTGGGTGTGCTTTGTCAGGTGGCGGGAGGTGGGTGGGTGGTGCGGAGCAAGAGAGGCTGTGACCGAGGACGCCTGCCCAGAGACCCTGACTGCAGGAGGTTTTGTAGGAGACCAGTATGGCCAGCTACTCTGAGACACAAAAGAGGTCTCAAGAGTCCAAAGGAAAAGAAAGGGCCTTGAGACACCAACCCAGAGACCCTGGTGGTTGCCAACTTCCTGATAAAGAAAAGATTCTGGAAGCCAGGTTCAGGCAGCTCCTGGCATAGTCAGTGCATAGAAGCTTCTTTCCCTTGTCTTCCCTTTAGCCCTAACATACACATCAGCTAACACACCTCGCTGCAGAGTTGGCTACTAAAAGCACAACACAGTGTATGAGCAGACGTGTAACCCTATACACTTGCACCACACAGTCATGCCCACCCCTCTGCACATGCCTCTCCTCTGTTAACTCACACCTTAAGTATGCTTGGCCCAGCTGCAGACACATCTGTCCCTTGGAGCACCACGGGCATGTCTCATGTGGGTGCTCATTCTTGAATAAATCTCTTCTCTCTCTCTCACTCTCTCTCTCTCTCTACTTTCCAACAAAGACAAGGAATCTGTTTCTTTGATACAGGCAATTTTCAGTCTTTTTCTGGACCTAAAAGAACCAAATATTGAGATAAATTCGGAGCTGCTGAGAGTGAAGCGGACCCTCTGCACCTAAAGACTTTGATTCCAGAGACCTAACACATTCGGGCATCCAGCGCAGCTTCTAATAGCAATGCACTGGGACTGTGAACTGGGCTGCAACTCTGTGCTGCCCGGGGGTGGATTTTTCCTCCCCACCTCGTCTTCCTGCACAAAACGGCGGCGGCACCCACATGGCAGGCGCCATGTTCTAAGAATCCTAACCCAGAGGTATTCGATTTTTACACTTGGGGCTCCTAGGGACTCATGGGAAGGGGGTGTAACCGGCACGCCCTCAGCCCAGATAAATTCAGAGCTGCTGAGAGTGAAGCGGAACCTCTGTGCCTAAAGACTTTGATTCCAGAGACTTCTTACAGCAATGCACTGGGACTGTGAGCTGGGCTATGCAATTTCTGGCAGAATTTTCCCTGGACTTTATACAGTTGCGTCCGCGCGACTTAACATCCATAATTGTCAGCAATGTGAAACGGTTCCTTTTGAACAGGTCTGACTTGGGGGGAAAACTCCAAATAATAACAGTAACTTTTTGTTGAAATATTGAAGGTTATTAATGTAGCAGCCACCTCTCTGGACTGTGAACTAAGCAAAAGCCCCACGCCGGCTGAGAAGAGGAAATATCCCTCTTTCCAGGTTGTTTCCCATTTTCAGGGAGAAACGCGGCGTGGCGTACACCATACTATGAGGTGCGGGAAGGGGGATGAGTGGGGGAAAAAAAGAAAAAGGGTAAAAAAAGAGTTATGTACTTGGAGCAGTGGGGCTACATATCTCTTCATTCCCAGCAATGGAAAACTAATTATCAAATGCTTCCTTGGTAGTAGGGCTGTCTCTTTTGGGTGGAAACTCCAACAACAATAGTGAGTTTTGTGTTGAAATATGGAACGTAATCAAGGTAAAGAGAAAATGAAGTGAAATTCATTAGTTATACAGTAGGGGGTGGGAGGTGGGGGCGGGGGGCATACTGGGGTTTTTGGTGGTGGAATATGGGCACTGGTGAAGGGATGGGTGTTTGAATATTGTATAACTGAGACATAAACCTGAGAACTTTGTAACTTTCCACATGGTGATTTAATAAAAAGTTAAAAAAAAAAGAACCAAATATTGTTCCAATCTGAGTTCCATAGATCCTTAAGCTTTGTAGTTTCAGTGGCCTGTTCTCAGGCTGAGTGGATCCAGTGTGCCAGCTGGGCCAGAGCTCACCTTCGTCTCCCTTGTTTACCAGAGATACAGGGGGAGCAAATACTCATCCAAATCCCCCCATATGGCAGTGGCCCCCAAGTCTGTTCTTCAATAACAAAATAGTAATATGTGGCTAATACAGAGAGAAAGAAATATACATATTTACATAGATATATTTTAGTTTTGGGGTCACACCCGGTGATGCTCAGGGGTTATTCTTAGCTCTGCACTCAGGAATCACTTCTGGCAGTGTTTGGAGGCCTACATGGATGCTGGGGATCAAACCCAGGTTGGCTACATGCAAAGCAGCATCTTACCCACTAAAGAAATATATTACCTGTGCAGCCCGGGGAGGGGAAGGATTTTTGTCCCTCGGCCTTTTCCCCTTTGCAGCAGCATGGCGACCGCCACCTTTCAGAACCAATTGAACAGAGAGGTAGGAGCTTGCAGTGATGGGGCAGGCAGGAGATCTTGAGATAGGGGTTGCGGAACTGGCCCCTGCTTCCCGCCCAAACGGGACCCCCAGCGGCCACCCACGAATGGCTCCTCGGCTCCTGAACAGCCACGATCCCAGAGGCACACAAATCAATCTCGGAATGCAGTGGCTGCTAGCAGAAATACCTCTGGACTTACTGACTAAAATATCAGAATTCCAAAACTATGCGGCTTTGACATCATATGCTCTTCATTATCAGCAATAGAAATGATCTAATGATGCCTTTTCAGCCGGTCTGATTGTTGGGGGAAAATTCCAAATAATAATAGTGGGTTTTCTTTCTAAAATTCAATGTAATCAAAGTAAAGAGAGAATAAAGGGAAAATCATCTGCCACACAGGCAGGGTGGGGGGTGGGATGGGGGTGTATACTGGAGTTCTTGGTGGTGGAACATGTGCACTGGTGAAGGGATGGGCATTTGATCATTGTTTGACTGAGACTTAAACCTGAAAGCTTTGTAACTGTTCTTACAGTGATTCAATTTTAAAAAATTAAAAATATTAAAAACAAAAATAAATATATTAAATGATGTTTTGATAAGAATCATAAATTGACAACAGATTGATTATGAAGGGTGAGAGAGAAGGAAACTCAAACATGACTAAATTCATAGATGAGCAGCAGTGACTAAATACGTAGGAATGACACCGGGAGAAGTGACCATGGCAGAGGGGACCAGAGAAGGTGCTGTGGTGAAAGGTAGTCTGGAGGCTCCCAAAACTGTTAGAGCCACCACACAATCCAAGAGTCCATTCAAGGAGGAATTCAACAGAATCTAAGTCAGAAACATTAGCTTTTCTTATTCACAGAAGCATGTCTCATAATCAAAATACAAAAGACAGCCTAAATGTCCTTGGAAGGCAAAATAGATAAAGAAAACATGGTATACAATACAACGGGTTGTTCTCCTCTTTAAAAAGGAGGACATCTGACCATATTGGACAGAGAGATGGGCTGAGGACATCAAGGTAAGAGGATTTATGGGGAAAGGATTTTAATTGGCACCAGAATACATTTCACAGAGGTTGGTGAGCTCCTGACAGCTAAGGGCAATGCTGACCTCTAAGTAACTGCACCATGTTGCCACTTAAAGGTCATTGAAGGGGTAGAGCTCATGTTAAATATAGGAAGGAAGGAAGGAAGGAAGGAAGGAAGGAAGGAAGGAAGGAAGGAAGGAAGGAAGGAAGGAAGGAAGGAAGGAAGGAAGGAAGGAAGGAAGGAAGGAAGGAAGGAAGGGAGGGAGGGAGGGAGGGAGGGAGGGAGGGAGGGAGGGAGGGAGGAGGGAGGAAGGGAGGGAGGGAGGGAGGGAGGGAGGGAGGGAGGGAGGAAAGGAGAGATGGCACTTCTCTATATATTTCCAAATCCATAATATTAACTTTTCAATTCTGCCTAAGCCAGCCCAGCCCCAGCCCCTCTCTGCTTAGCAGCTCTCAGTCAGTCTGTCTGACTGAGCTGAACTCAATGTGGCTGTGTCATGGTCTGCCATCACCACACCTCCCTTAGGGGTCCTCAAAACTGGAGGAGGAGAACCTGGCAGCAAATACAATGCTAGGCAGAGGCCGGCAGGGGAGTTCCGGGGGTGGAAGGGGGTTTCTCCTCAGGTGTTATGGACCCCTCCTTCTCCACCCTGTCCCTCCCTCCTCCTGCAGCCCCTCCCTGCAGGGGACCTAAGCTGATGGGATTTCTGAGCTGACCTACACTGTGCAATGAAGCACAACAGAAACTGATCTGGTCTCTTTTACAGCAGCAGGCTTCTCCAGATAAAAAGAGCCCATGGCATGTTTTCTTACACACACATACACACACACACACACACACACACACCATTTTTTTTAAAAATGCTCATGTTTTACTTCTGGAATTTGGGGAGACCAATCCAGAGGCTGAGAACATTGCTGCATTGGCTCCCAGCCTGACTTATAACTAATAGTGTGATATGATCAGAACGTATTCAAAATCTGGGCTGTGTCTTGACACCATGCACAAAAATCAGATCAAAATGGATTAAAGACCTCAACATCAGACCACAATCCATAAGGTACATCAAAGACAAGGTCGGCAAAACCCTTCACAATATTGAAGCTAAAGGTTTCTTCAAAGATGACATGGAACTAAGTAATCAAGTAAAAACAGAGATAAACAAATGGGACTACATTAAACTAAGAAGTTTCTGCACCGCAAAAGACACAGGGACCAGAATACAAAGGCAATCTACAGAGTGGGATAGGATATTCACCCAACACCCATCCAATAAAGGATTGATATCAAGGGTATACAAAGCACTAGTTTAACTCTACAAGAAGAAAACAACCAATCCCATCAGAAAATGGGCCGAAGAAATGAACAGAAACTTTTCCAAGAAAGAGATACGAATGGCTAAAAGGTACATGAAAAAATGCTCTGCATCACTAAGCATCAGGGAGATGCAGATCAAAACAACTATGAGATACCACCTCAAACCACAGAGAATGGCACACATCCAAAAGAACAAAAGCAACCGCTGTTGGAGAGGATGTGGAGAGAAAGGGACCTTTTTACACTGCTGGTGGGAATGCCGACTGGTCCAGCCCCTTTGGAAAACAATATGGACACTTCTCAAAAAATTAGAAATTGAGCTTCCATTTGATCCAGCAATACCACTTCTGGGAATATATCCTGGAGAGGCAAAAAAGTACAGTCGAAATGACATCTGCACTTATATGTTCATCGCGGCACTGTTTACAATAGCCAGAATCTGGAAAACACCCGAGTGCCCAAGAACAGATGACTGGTTAAAGAAACTTTGGTACATCTATACAACGGAATACTATGCAGCTGTTAGGAGAGATGAAGTCATGAAATTTGCTTATAAATGGATAGACACAGAGAGTATCATGCTAAGTGAAATGAGCCAGAAAGAGAGGGACAGACATAGAAAGATTGCACTCATCTGTGGAATATAAAATGACAGAGTAGGAAACTAATACCCAAGAATAGTAATATATAATACCAGAAGGTTGGCTCCATGGCTTGGAAGCTAGCCTCACACACTGGGGGAAAGTCATCCCAGATAGAGAAGGGAACACCAAGTAAAATGTGATTGGAAATCCCGAGAGGGGAGGGAGATGCACATTGAAAGTAGACTAGAGACTGTACGTGATGGCCACTCAATACCCCTATTGCAAACCACAACATCCAAAAGGAGAGAAAGAGAACAAATTGGAATGCTCTGCCACAGAGGCAGAGTGGGGTGGGGGGATGGGATAGGGGGATGGGAGAGATACTGGGTTCATAAGTGGTGGAGAATGGAAACTGGTGGAGGGATGGGCTCTCGAACATTGCATGAGGGAAAAATAAGCACGAAAATGTGTGAATCTGTAACTGTACCCTCACTGTGACTCACTAATTTAAAAATAAATAAATTATTTTTAAAAATCTGGGCTGTGTCAAAAGATGCATAGTCCCTGGCAAACTGTTATTAGCCATGTCACCACCTAGACTGGTAGGATATATTTCTTGAAGAAGATCAATAGTCCTTACTAAGCAACAATTTCAAGGTGTATCATCCAATCAGTAATTATATTCCTTAACTACTTGGTAACTTTCATTTAGTGCTCTATGAATACGTTCTTCTCTACCAGCCTCTGAGGTTGGTGCTGCTCCTATGAGTGCACAGAGAGATAGAGCCAGCTCAGAGAGATGAACAGATACCCCTGGCATTATGCACTGCATAATAATAGCCCACAAGAGCTGTTCCAATGTAGAAGTGCTTGGCAGACTGTAGATGTGGAGGGTTTTGATCTATATAGGAGTGTGTGGTCTGCTCACAGCAGCAAGCAATTCTCAGGCACCCCAGAGGACCAAGAATTCAGTGTGGTTCTGACATCCTGTGGAATTTGGTCAGGTGGACGTGGCTATAGAAGAGATTCGAATAGAAGCCATAGATAACTTTTTCCATTGCCCTTCTGGAAGATGTGATAGATCCATCAGGACATTGGAGGGTAGTCATCTTGGTCTTGTAGTTGGTGAAGGACAGGTGGGTGTTGCGAATACTTTTCCCAGCTTCTGCCACATTGGCCAACACTGCTGCTCTTCTCTCTTTGAGGTCTTCCTTTATACCTTCTCTGCACAACTTTGTGAGCTCGAACGTTAGTTTGTGATGGCCTGAGGCTTGTGCCAAACCACGTTGGCGAATGAGATAGAGAGTTTCAAAAGACAAGCTATCTTTTTGTGGTTTTCTCTCTCTTGGCATTCCTCGCACAGTCATGAAGGTGCTGAACCAGTCTATCGTATTCCTCGTCGATGTTGTCCCATAAATATAAAGATGGGAAAGTCAGGGAAGGCGAGAGCAGAGGGGAGTGAAGAGAGAGGGTCTGGGGACACATCAGTGGTGTGGAGTGAAGGGTATTTACCCAAACCAGCAAGCTGACAGGGCCAGTGGTTAAGGGACAGTGGTCAAAATGTCTCTCTTGGGGCCAGAGCAATAGCACAGCGGGTAGGGCGTTTTCCTTGCACGCGGCTAACCCGGGTTCGATCCCCCGCATCCCATATGGTCCTCCAAGCACCGCTAGGAGTAATTCCTGAGCACAAAGCCAGGAGTAACCCCTGAGCATTGCTGGGTGTGACCCAAAAGCAAAAAAACAAAAAAAAATGTGTCTCTTAAGGAGGTGGCTATGCGGAGGAGTTTAGGGAGGAAGCTTGGGGACACTTGTAGAGAGTTTGGGGGTGGGACACTGTATGCCTGGAACTCTGCTGCAGGCAGTTTTGAAAATCACAGTGCCTGAATGAAAAATTAACACAAGTAAACCAACCCTGAGCACTTGGGGGCCAGCAGTGCCTCCTGGAGAAGAGCCCCCACTCCCGTGTCTCCGTTGACTAAGAAACGAAGGTGCTCTGGGCACCTCGGCATCGCCCTGGAATTTGCCTCATGCTCAGGCTCAGCAGTTGTAGGAATTCTCCTGACAATCTGGGATCCCTTGGCCCCCTTACCCTGAGCCAGCTCCGCTCCAAGAGGCCAAGAGCTAGGCCCAGGCAAGAGAACATAGACCCGGGAACTGGCTCTGATGGGTGAATCTCTGTGACTTTCAAATCTCTCGTTTGTTTCAAATGTATGTTCCAAAGACCTTTGTGTACCTGATAATTTTAAACTTTCCTGATATTCAACAACTGGCACCTATCACTAGACAAGTGCATCCTTTGTTCTTATTTATTTTTTTTTGAGGGGTTGAAACCAGGTCACGTGCACACAAGGCAGGCTCTCTCTCACGAAGTCACAGCCGCTGCCCTCTTGCTCTGTTCTAAGAGCAGCAGGCTGACTGTTACATGAGCTCAGGGCTTGATCTCCAGCACTGCAGGTTCTGAGCTTCTCCAGGAGGGATCCCTAAGCACAGAAACAGGAGTAGCCTTAAATTGGTTCAAAAGCCAAAAACAAATAAAATGAATAAAATTCATTGCATGGGACAATGGCTTCAATCAAAACTCTTTTAAGAAGGAAGTTATTTCAAAGCACCCCACCATGCAGTCAAGAGAAAGCGTGTTTGAATTTTGAAGTCTTTGTGCCAAAATCAACACAAGGAAAATGCTCTTAAATTTATTCAATTGCTGCACTTCCTCCTGTCCATGGCAGCCCCTGCTTCCTGGCCTCCTCCTCCAGGCTTCTGGAATAAGTAGCTCTGCGCTTCAAGCTGTGCCCTAATTTCAGATCCCAGACAGCAGTGATTCACCCCTGGGAAGGGAGGCCTCCGTTAAGGAAATTGCTAGAGTGTTTTTAGGAAGCGTTGATGAGTCAGCAAGTGTTTTTACTTCTCTCTGAGTCAGTGCCAATCATCGCCAAGATGGGGTTAGGTTTTAGGGCTTTTTTAAAGGTGTGGGGGCCTCATCTCAATAACAACCAATGAGAAAGCAAAAGAGTCTTCATTCTTCTGAAGAAATAACATGCTGTGCCTTTAACTAGGCATCAATGGGGCTGCAAATGCGATTATGGTGGGGCCCCGCATCTGGAGTCAGACAAGCATGCATGGACAGTAACTTAGATAGACCAGTGCCAGCCACTGGGCTGCACATGTGAGCCAGCTGGGATCTCTTTTAACCAAGTGTCAGAGAGGGTCCAGTCCACACCCACACCACAACAAGAGATTCAGTGTCTGCCCTAGACTCGACGTGCTCCTCTTGAACCAGTGAGCACACAATACCAGCTGATTCTCCCCGAAATGACAAGGAAGGTGAACACTGCAAAGTGCTTGATTCCGATTCAAAACACAAAACAGGAGCCAGAGTGATAGTACAGTGGGTAGGGTGCTTACTTCGAATGTAGCCAACCAGGATTCCAGCATCTCATAGGTCCCCTGAGCCCACCAAAAGTAAATCCTGACAATTTCCAGGTGTGACCCAAGACACACACACACACACACACACACACACACAAATACCCCAGAGCAGAAACACACACAAGTACCTCAGAGCAGAAAGGCAAGTATAGTTCAGTGTGAGACCTACCCTAGATGGGGTTTCATGCCCACATCAGCTGCTCAGGGGTGCTCCTGACAGAAGAGCCTCATCTCACTGCTCCTCTCCGCCCTCTACAGTTGGTCTGTCTGTGTGCCTAGGACCTGTCTGTCCTGCTCTGCCATGGGGACATAAATCCCAGCCATCTGTGAACAGTTCACTGATTCAATTGGAAACTTTCAAAAGTCATCTTGGGCCAGAGAGACAATAACAGGGCTAGGGTGCTTGCCTCAAATGTGATCAACACTGGATTGATCCCCAACACCACATATGGTCCCCCAAGCACATTGGCTATGCCCCAAACCCCATCCCCCCAAAAAAGCTGCCTTTTTGCCATTGAGTGGACATGTTATCTCTACCTCATTCCTCTGTCCTGTCTTATTCCTCATTACATTCTGAGTTTAAGAAAGGAGCTCTGGGGCTGGAGCAATAGCACAGCGGGTGGGGCATTTGCCTTGCAAGCGGCTTACCCGGGTTTGATTCCCAGCATCCCATATGGTCCCCTGAGCACCGCCAGGAGTAATCCTTAGTGCATGAGCCATGAGTAACCCCTGAGCATTGCCAGGTGTGACCCCAAAAAGAAGAAAAAAAAAGAAAGAAAGGAGCTCAGGGCTTGAGTGATAGCACAGCAGGTAGGGCATTTGCTTTGCACATGGCTGACCCAGGTTCGATTCCCAGCATCCCATATGGTACCCTGAGCACTGCCAGGAGTAATTCCTGAGTGGAGAGCCAAGAGGACCCCTGTGCATCTCCGGGTGTGACCCAAAAATTAAATAAATAAATAAATAAATAAATAAATAGGAGCTCAGAGGTGCCTCTGCCAAACCCTAATACAGACACAAAACTGTGTGGAACGTGATCCTCCCTAAGCTCGGTGTCTGTTGAATCTAGGGCCAAGGAGCGAAGGAAGGAGTGTTCCCTCCGCCTTGGAAGGCTGGAAAAACATGTCAGGCAAGAGGGTGGTGCAGGAAGTGAAGGACTTGGGAAACAAGGGTGCACAGAATGCCAGCAGCACGTAGAAGGTACTTGGGGTATGCAGGACAGGAGAGAGATTGGGGCCTCTTAGTGGGGACCTCATGGAGGCCTTCAGAGCTGAGTTTGTTGCAGGTTCTGGCACAGAGCACAGCTCCTGGCATCTCTGCTGGGGGAGGGCTAAGAGCAGGAAGGGAGGAAGGAGATGCCCCGCCCCCCAACCCCCAACCCCCCTCCAGGTCAACCTCATCAAGTCAGAGCCCCTCTCCTTCACGCCAGTCAGGCCTGCCCATTGGTCCCTCTGTCCTCTGGCTCAGATCCGCACTGCACCACATACTTAGTCAAACACTCAGTCTCACAGAGCCCCACAGACAGCACCATCTGACTGTACACACGTTTTCCTCCTTACATCCATTATGAGCCCAGAATACTCCTTTCCACTGTCCTTGTTGCCTTTTTCTACCAAGTCAATAGTTTTCAACTTCCATGCTTTTTGTTGCGTCATTTCTGGAAGACTTGGAGTCATCTTACTCACTGACGTGCCACTTTAGGGGATGCCAGTGTCCTGCTAGCAGAGTCAACCCCTGATTCTATGGCCTCTGTCCCCCAGTGGCACCGTCATACTAGGGTCTCAGCCTGGCCCTTCCTGAGCCACCTGGGAAAGGCTCCTTTCCTGCTCAGAACCAGTTCCTTTTGGAGGGAATTTCTAGCCAGAGAGATGCAAATGATTGTGCTTTTTTTTTTTATCCATCCAAGAGCTGACCAGTTTCATTCTCAGTCACTGCAGGTAATTTTGAAAGGCACAACCCAGCAGTTTTACAAGCAGTTGCTTCTACATCATACCCCGAGGACACCAAGAAACACTGAAAGACTTGGATCAGCCGCAGCCATGACAGGAAATTACAGTGGCAGCCACCAGAGGTTGCTTGGTTTCTGTCCCCCAGTAGGTAGATCAAAAACTCTCAGGGACTCCTGGGTCATCCACTCAAGATGCTGTGGTGGATATAAGGCTCTGGAAGAGCTCAGGAGGACTCTGGTCACTCTTGCTGGCCAGTGATTTGGGGGCATAGAGCCTGGCACATCCTCCCGCCACCCCCACCCCAGCCCCGAGGCAGCCACCTTGGCAGCACCTCTGAGCCGGTGCATCCCTGTACAAGAGCTCAAACACATTGTCCTCCACCCACAATCTGCTCCACCACAGCTGCCCCCACCACCATTGCTGATGGCGCGGGGCAGGGGCTCTCTGAGAGTTCGTACAGCCAAGACCACGCACCATCTCCTTAAATCCCCCTACAGACTCCTGGTCTCATGACTAGCCTCTCAATACCCTGGCCTGTAGACACCCCAGCCGATAGCATGTTCTCTCTGAACCCACGTCTACTGTGGCCCCTTACAAGGGTGGCTCTCTCCTGCAGTCCATGTGTCTGAGCTCATCGTTCTTGTGTGGGTAACTTTCCCTGACTTCTGCCAGCCTCATTCCACCCTCAATCCCCAGCTCCTGGGGCTCTGGGAAGAAGAAATCCTTCTCATTTTGGACGTGTGTATGTGTGTGTGTGTGTGTGTGTGTGTGTGTGTGTGTCTGTCTGTCTGTCTGTCTGTCTGGGGAAGGGGCAGGAGGAACAGGCATTGGGACAAAGCTGTTCTGCTGCGGGAAAGGTTGAGTTCTCCTCTGATGGGGTCGCCCCCACCCCTCATATCTGCCCCATCTCACCCTCTCAAACTCTTCTCTATTGCTTCCCTAGTGACATCCTTAACTCTGGCCCAAATGGCCTTTTTCTTAACCTATGGACAAGCCTAGTTACTTTCTTATTTGATCGTTGTAAAATACACCAAAGATTTATCACTATCTGATGATTTCCAAAATATTAAATACATCCACATTGTTGACAATTGTCACCACCAGCCTTGCCCAGGTCCCTTTTCATCTTTCAAAATTGAAACTCCCACCAGGGACAATAACTCCATCCCCTCCCCTCTGGCCGATGAATTGCTCTTTTCTGTATACCGAGTTTGACCGCTTTAGGAACCTCATATAAGGGAATCAAAATAGTATTTGTCTTTGGGGGAATGATTTGTGTCACTTAGTACAATGTTCTCAAGGTCCACCCATATTTCATAATTTCTTTTCTTTTTAGGGTTAATTTAGGACTAATTAATATATACTATACCACTCTCCATATCTACTGCCTTTTCTCTAACTGTTCACCTGTCAGTGGAGAACTAGATGCTTCCACGTTTTACTCAAATGAATAATGCTTCCCTGGGTCTGCATGTATAAATATCTCTACAAGACACTGTTTTCAAGTATTTGAGGTATGTTCCTAGAAGAAGTTTCTAGAATATATGCTCACCCTATTTTTAATATTTTAAAGAGCTGCCATATCTTTCATTCTCATCAGCACTTGCTGAATGAACAATTTTTTTTTTCTTTTTGGGTCAGGGGTTACTCCTGGCTTTACACTCAGGAATTACTCCTGGCGGTGCTCTGGGGACCATATGGGATGCTGGGAATCAAACCCTGGTCGTCCATGTGCAAGGCAAATGCCCTACCTGCTGTACTATTGCTCCAGCTCCTGAATGAACAATATTCCAGCTAGATAACATCTAGAACTAGATTGCTCTGTGCTTTCCAATAGAAATAAAGGGATTAAATGTGCCTCCTTCTTTCAGAGGGAAAAACAAAGCAAAGAATGCTTGATGCTTTCTTTTCCTTGGCAAAAGAAAGGAAGCTGAGCTGGCCTTCGTAAAGAGAACATTGTTTTCTGAAATCTTCCCAGACATAATCTTTCATTTTTGTTTTGCCCACTCTTCATTTTAATTTTTTTTCTTTTTGTGTCACACCCGGCGATGCACAAGGGTTACTCCTGGCTCATGCATTCAGGAATTACCCCTGGCAGTGCTCAGGGGACCATATGGGATGCTGGGAATCGAACCCAGGTCAGCCGCGTGCAAGGCAAACTCCCTACCCGCTGTGCTATCGCTCCAGCCCCCCACTCTGCATTTGAAATATTCCTTTTTGTTTGCTTCTGGGTTTTGGAGTCATAGCTGGTGGTGTTCAGATCTTACTTCTAGCTCTGCACTGAGGGATCACTCCTGGCAGTGCTTGGGGACTATATGGGATGCCAAGGATTGTAGGATATCATTGGTTTGTCCTTTCTCCCTTGTCACAAAAAGTTTGGGTTTATCTGGTAATAATCTCTAAACATTTTAAGACAACATTGGTATGTCCTGTTCTCCTTGCCACTAGGAGCTTAGGTATATCAGGTCACACCCATCAAAGTGCTCCCGAGTCACTCCCATTCCTTTGTCTATCTGTAACCACTTCTCTGTGCTCTCTTCCCCAACCAGTTAATCAGCTTTTCCCCCTAATCAGACTCTGTTAATTTGTAAGGTCTGACCTTTCTAGGACAATGAACTTGTATTCTAAGTTAATATTGCCTTTTTCCTCTCCTCGTGTCTTTTGAATAGTTTACTTTAAAGCAATGTCCTTTTTGTATAGACAAAGAAAGACAGTTGTTAATATGCTTTTGTAACATGGGATTTAATTGGCTTCGAATATTATTCACTCCTGGGCATCTGCTTTCTCGACTTAAACCTCAGCTGCCCTTACTTTCTAGCACCCCCCAAAATCAGGGTCCCGACGAGGGACGGGATGGACCCAGGGCAAGCGGTGAGTTATGTGCTACCCTGGCATCGAGATGGGCCTGGCCAAAGTGCCTAATGCTTAAGTATATGTTAAGAGCTTGGTCATGGACAAATGTTGTCATGATCCAAAAGTAACGACGAGACTAGGGCTCTGCTAGGGATAGGAAAGACTAATCTGGCCTGAGCACTGTAGTCTGAGATCGAGGTGACCCCAGGAGAGCAATTCTATAGGCTTAATGCATCTCTTTTCATTTTGCTATGTCCATACAAAATGATTAATATTATGAATACTTATATGTTAGTTGGACAAAGAGAGGAGAAACACACCCATGGGATTCTGCCCTTGGTGGGTCATCCTGCTGAAAGAGAATCTGTCCTAGAAGAAGCATCCCCTGAGAGAAAGAATTTTACCTCTATTGATTGTGACCACACCTATGTGTAAGCTCTGACCCCTCATGCTGGGGGATTTAAGGAGGCTGTAAGAGGGGGTTCAGGAAGAAGCAGAGAGAGAGATGGGAGTGTATACAGAGGAGATTGGAATAAACTGCAACTGAGACCAACTAGCATGGCCCTCGTTCCTTCCTTCGCCTGCCTCATCATCGCCATCAACCTCCCCGGGATGAGGGAAGTGGCTGGAGACTACCAAATGTGGGCTGCGGGAGAGATAGAGCACCGCTGCCCTGTGCCCGGTGTGGTGCCCCCTTCCTTTTTTGTGTGTTTACACAAAGGATCAATCTCAGGTAGAAGGCAAGCACCCTGCCCACTGTACTATCTCTCCAATTTCTGCATTAGGAATGTTCTATGGAAAAAAACTTGAAATAGATGCCACCTTTTCTTCTCAAGAAGCAGATGATAGATGCTAAAAAATTACCTATTTTTATATTCTTAATAGCTGCTAACCACTTATATACAACTTGTCCCTACCTGTCAAATAAATTGAAACTTGAATAAGCATAAAATGAAGGTTGCCCTCTTGTGAGGAACACTGAGTTACCAGTCTGATCTCATCAAGGATGATGACACAGAGCTCTTGGGCCAGACCTGCACCTACAAATCCTTCAGCCGCTGTTGTGAGACTGTTGCTGACAGAAAAGGCTTTTCAGCAAGGTGAGGAGAGGAAAGAGATGGCTGGAGGCAGCATGCAAGACAGTTCTCACATGCCCTGCCTTATTCTCTGCTCCAATTCAAATATAAGACTAAATTTTGCCACAGCCCTTCCACATTTAAAGGATTCACTGATTCTATAAAAGCCTCGATGAGAGGAAGTCACTTTTGCAAAGAAAGGAAAATCATGATGACTAGGTCCTTCTGAACCCATTTGTAAGTGAAAGACTTTTTACTATGCTCTTATGAATTTAGTATAAGTGTCTGTCATGAAAAATCACTTTAGAAGTTCCCAAGTTATCTGAGTGAATATTGTTTATTTTTTATTGTTGTTAGTTGCTGCTACTGCGAAGGGGTGCTTGGGGTGGGGGTGGGGATACTCAGAGTGAACCCTCACTCATTGGGAAAGGTATGCCATGCTGGAGTCACACCAGCAGGCCTCATGAGAACCAGTTTTGAGCAGCCAGCACGCAGGTCCGTGTCGGGCTGCCGCGTGCTCTGAGCTACCTTGCTTCATCTTTAGAACAATCCTCTGCAGATCGATCATCTCTTTCTGTGACACATGAAAGACACATGGAAAGCAGGGCAATCTCCTAATTATACTCAAGAACATATTTCTTTCTTATCTGGTAATTGTTGCTAATGGCAGGAAATCCGTCAGCAGAGATGAGCTGGGGAGAGCTACCTGCACCATCTCTGCTCAAACCTGCCACAGTGTGGGGTGAGAGGAGTTGGTGGGGGCAAAAATTTGGCAGGGATGGAGAACCATCCACGATGAGGATTTTTGGTAAGAAAAGGAAGGAATTACCCTAGGAAGCAAAAGCAAAATGAAAATGAGAGGATGGGGGAGAGAACGCTCAGCAGGCTGGATGGAGGATGTCTTCCATGGGCCCATGCAGGCTCCATCCCAAGCGCCGCCTGGTGTCCTGCTCATCCAAGGTGTGCCCTGAAACAACTCAATAGAGAGGGTTGAAAGGGCAAAAAGAATGTAACCAATATAAGCCAAGAGGAAAAGAAGTGGGAGATTTAAAAAGGCAATCAATGAACAAAACCTATTTAATCCACATGCCTAGCTATGCCTCTGAGCCTCCTAGCCAGGGAGGCTGATGCCATCTTTCAGGGCCTCATTTCCTCTTAGAACAAAGGTTGTTCTAAGGAGCTGGAGCCGGAAATACAGCCACTCCCTCCCCATCCTGGGCCAGCCTCACTGGGTGCCCCAGGAGCCAAGCGCCTCCAGCTTTCCTGGGTGACTCAGGGGCACACCCTCTTCCAGCAGGTCACACAAGGTGGCTCAGATGTTCTTTTGACAGATTTCCAAAATCAACTGGGTCATCAGATTGGTTTTATGAATGCTTCACTACCCTGCGCTAGTATATTCAGTCTTAATTAGATGTGAACTCACCACTCCTTCTCAGCCCTCTCAGATGACCCCTGGCAGAGATGGGCCCCCAAACACTGGCTGCCAGCAACAACTCACCCCGCTAAGCCATGGGGTGGAGGAACTACCAGATCTTTAAGTCTAGGTGGATGTGAAGGTATGTGGCTGAACTGGAGAAGCCATGCTCTGGTGACTTTTGTCCTTAGAGTGGAGCTGTCCTGTTGGAATGATGTAGGTGAGCCCCACTGGTGACTTGTGTGAAGCAGGGAGGAGAAAGACGGTCACTTTCTCCCAATCTGCTTCTGTCACCCGCGACCCCGAGTTATGGGTTCTTGTCTGGCCTCGCACAAAAAAATTTCAGGAGTAGACAAGCAGTGAAGTAAAACAGATTTTATTTGGAAATTTTGAAGGGGAGGGGAGAGAGACAGAGACAGAGACACAGAGAGACAGAGACAGAGAAACTCAAGGGAGTGTGTGGGCTTCCCCAAAGGCTGAGAAGCCTTGAAATGGCTTTTAAGACTGGTTTTCATATGCATATTCTTAGAGCAGCCTTAGTCTGGTGTTTTCTGACAGAGATGGGAGTTGCTCACATGTCAAAGGAACAGCTTTGGAGTTTCTGATGAATCTCTTTCAGGTGCTTAATTGGTCTCTATCTATGCTGCTGTCATCTCTGTAGGGGTCCAGCCCCCTCAGGGCAGTTAAGGACTGGTACCAGTTCTCCATGAGGTCAGGGCTATTACTTCCCAGGAGATTCACTGCCATTGCTTTGGGAGGAGCCTTTCCTATCTGCCTGCCTGCCTACATCAGAAGGACATACAAAAGCCTCAACTTCCTGACCAAAAAGTATAAATGTACATGCTGTTAATGAAGGCCAGAGGCTAGGGAGCTGGCAGCCTCCATCCCAGCTCTCTGAGCCCCTACACTTTACTGGGGATCCTAGGGAACCTCAGGCTGGGTGAACTAGGTACGTAAATGTAGAAATTGCTCAGCTATGTAAATGTAGAAATTGCTGGGTATGTAAATGTAGAAATTGCTCAGCCCCAGAGCCTGGCCTGAGAAAATGCTCATTGATTGAACCAAGTTCTCCTTCAGGCCTGTCCCTGGCTGAACCTGCCCTGCCTTCCAGTCCTCGTGGCCGGAGCCTCAGGTCCTGCACATCTCTCTAACCAGCCCTCCTTTTTAATGGGATGGTGAGAGTCTCTGCCTGGGCTTTGTCATTGATTTGCATGAAGTTCTAGCAGTGCGGTTGGTTCTGCAGAGGTGACCAGATCCCATCTGCTGGGGGATTGGCCTGGTCAGCTCCTCTCTGCTGCTAACAGGTTGTTGCAGTCAGTTCCACCCTCTTGTGCTTGAGTTGTGCTGCTTCTTTGGCCTTGAGTGGTTGAGTGTAATTGGCTGAAGTTTTTAAAAACATGGAAGAGGAGGCCAGAGCAATAAGTATAGTGGTAGATTATTTACCTTGCATGTGCCCTATTTGATCTCCAACACCCCATATCATCCCCTGAGCACTGCCAGGAGTGATCCTTGAGTGCAGAGCCAAGAGTAAGTCCTGAGAAGCCCAGGTGTGGCCCAAACAGCCAATGAAGAAATAGTGTAGAAGAGTTGCCTGTGCTCACAGCTCCTGAGAGGCCACTGTCATCCCTACAGAGGTGAGTCTGGACATCTGAGCTCATGTTTGAGGAGGAGGTGCTGTGGCTGGAGAGCAGGCTGCTCTGACTTCCAGTCTGGGGCCCCGGGTCTGAGACATGGGCGCGCCATGTGGGCTACAGGTTTGCAGGAGGAAGAAAGGAGAGAGGCCTGGCCTGAGTCACAAAGGGCATGGCAGGGATGTGAGAGGCTGGGTCAGTGACTGAGACAAGGGACTCACCGGGATGAAGGACAGCAGGTAATGAAGGTGAAGCTGATCTTGAAGGAGTAGGAAAGGTTGAGGGCCAGTGCCATGTCCTAGGGACCAAAGGCTGCTTAGCTACAAAGCTTCATTCTCAGCTGGTGAAGAATTTACGGGCGGCCCGAGGATTGGAGGCTGTCTACTAAGCTTTTCAATATTCCCTCTGACCACTGACTACTACAATGGGCCAGTAACTTAGGAGAAACAAGCCCACAAAAGTTTGGGTTTGGGGGGGGGTTGGGTTTTTTATGGGGTTACACCCGGCGATGCTCAGGGGTTACTCCTAGCTCTGCACTCAGGAATTACTCCAGGTGAGGCGTGGGGAACCATATGGGATGCCGGGGACCAAACCTGAGTTGGCTGCATGCAAGGCAAATGTCCTACCTGCTCTACTATCTCTCCAGCCCCTCCAGCAGTTTTTTTTTAAAAGGATACTTTAATTTTAGTTATCTATTTTGGTTTGGGGGTCACACCCAGTGGAACCCGAGGCTTACTCCTGACTCTGCACTCTGGGATCACTCCTGATAGGGCTTAGAAAACCATATATGGTGCTAGGGATCAAACCCCAGTCAGAAGCATGCAAGGCAAGTGCCTTACCCCCTGTACTATCTCTTCAGACTTCAAAAGTTCTTTCTGGGGCTTCTCAA